>NW_022262906.1:0-114147 GCF_002021735.2 Oncorhynchus kisutch | reverse complement strand
CACATCCTGTCACTAACCTAAGACCTAATTTCAGTCGGCCGCATTACGCTCTCTGAAGATGGCAGAACTGTAGTGCTCCTTCACTCGTCCAGGTCCTCTGTAGTTGTGTGTGTGTGTGTGTGTGTGTGTGTTGTAGCATTGTGAGGATGCAGCACTCGTTCAATGTACTGTGGGATGGTGAGACTGTCTGGTTTCAGACGACGTTGACAGCAATGTGTTGTTGTGGCTTCATGTGTTTCAGCTCCTTTTTAGTTAGTGAGGGATTTTCCCTCAGACTGAACGGCTTATAAGTGCATTGCATCTCTCTGTTTCTGACCAGTATGAAAGACAGCCAGCACACGCAAATTACCTATAACAGCAATCACTATGGACACGTTTAGGCCATCTGTTGTTGCCTATTGAACTGACAATGTTTCTCTCTCTGTCCTTCAGGAGGAAAACGGAACGCTTTCTCCACGTCGTGCAAAGCGAAGGCAGCAGCTATGGCCCCTCTGTTAGAGATGGAGGCCTGCTAGATTCCATCTTATCCCCGACCCCCGACCCCAAGCCTCAACTCCTGTTCTCAGAGGAACGTGACTTTATACTCCTCTCCTGCAGTGGACTCTCCTATCTGCTGTAGAAACTCTGAACTGAACAAGACAATCACTACTAAAGACCATCATCCAACCGCATGCAAACTCCCCAGCCCCCTCACGCCCCAGCCCCCTCACTCCCCAGCCCCCCTCACCCAGCCCCCTCACTCCCCAGCCCCCTCACCCCCCAGCCCCGCCTCCCCAGCCCCCCTCACGCCCCAGCCCCTCACACCGCAGCCCCTCACTCCCTCACTCCCCAGCCCCCTCACTCCCCAGCCCCCTCACAACGCAGCCCCCTCACTCCCCAGCCCCTCAGCCCCAGCCCCCTCACTCCCCAGCCCCCTCACCCCCCAGCCCCCTCACTCCCCAGCCCCCTCACTCCCCTCACTCCCCAGCCCCTCACACCGCAGCCCCCTCACTCCCCAGCCCCTTCACACCGCAGCCCCCTCACTCCCCAGCCCCCTCAGCCCCAGCCCCCTCACCCCCCAGCCCCTCACTCCCCAGCCCCCTCACTCCCCAGCCCCCTCACCCCCAGCCCCCTCACTCCCCAGCCTCCTCACTCCCCAGCCCCCTCACTCCCCAGCCCCCTCACTCCCCTCACTCCCCAGCCCCCTCACTCCCCTCACTCCCCAGCCCCCTCACTCCCCAGCCCCCTCACTCCCCTCACTCCCCAGCCCCCTCACCTCCCAGCCCCCTCACTCCCCAGCCCCCTCACGCCTCTTTTTCTTCTTACAAGCATCTCTATCTCAATCCAAGGCACTGCACTGAAAACAGTTCAGCGATTTCACTTTGTCAAACACAATTAACACCTCCCCAAACATACCCCAACACCTGTTTCTAAGTTATTCCTAAGTTATTTGCCACCTCCGTTCCTTTCCTTTGTACAGCCCACTATGTTCGACCCATCAACACTCCCCTTTCCCCTCTCTCACTGGATTTCAGACCACATGTTTGGGTTGCGGCCTGGCCCAACACCTCTTTAGACTGACTGCACTATCACAAGGAAGATGGAGGGATGTCCATCACATGTTGTCAAGAAAACATCCTCTCACGGCTCCTGTCCTCCATTTTGTTTTTATTTACGACCAGTTGGTGCAAAAAACATCAACATTTTATGATTATAGCTTTTACTTTTGAGTTGGAATTAATGGAATGCTTTTTTTGTATTTTGAACTTGGTTTAAATTTCTCGGTGTATATTTTCAGTGAATGTTTTTTAGTTTTTTTATATATATATATATACTGGTATATATGAAAATAAGCTTTGAACACAGGAAAGCCATTTGTTTTCTTGTTAAAGCATCTTGCAGAAAAATGAAAATTAAGGCTTCTTTTGATACTATTTGTAACAAATAGTGACCTTGACTCGAGTCTTGCTCAGATGTAAGATAAAGCTCAGTATGTGTACTTTTTAAAGAAACTGTCAGGATATGTCACTTTTCTTGGTATTTTTGCAGGCAACGTTAGGACAAAGGCAAGTGGTTGCTCAGAGGCCTATATTTTATTGTTCTAAACTGACAAATGAAGCAGATATATATTTACCCCAGCACTTGGCAGTGTTCATTTTATTGCGATCAGGGTTGGGGCCAATTCCAGTCAATTCAGAAAGTTGACCAAATTGCAATTTGACATTTTCCTCATTGGAAAGCATTGAAGAGAAGTTGGAGTTGGGATTTCAGTGTACTTCCTGAATTGACCCCAAGCTTGATTGCGATGGACTTTTCTCTTCTCTATCTGGTAACTGTGGTCTTTTTGCCCATGTTGTTTATTCCATGCATTTCTGTAACATTTCATTGATTTTATGCTCTATTTTTAGTATTACTTGATGCATTTTTTATTCATTGTCGTATTTTGAATCACTGTCATCTTGGCATAAGCACTTTGCTTCCCAAGTGGTCACATTTTAACAGTTTCAACATGTTTTGTTTTTTTAAGAAAAATAAAAAGGCATTGGCTCATTTGATCTCCCGACCAGATTTATGTGATAGAAGGTGTACCTTACTTACAGGGCTGGTTTCCGGGAGAGAGATTAAACCTAGTCTTAGTTCAGTCTAAAAACCGATTCTTCATTGAGCATTGTTTTTAGTCTAGGGCTAAATCTCTTTCCAGAAAACCAGCCCAATAATCTTGTAGCTTGTGATCATTTGTAGGCCCATCATATGATTCACATCCAGAAATTCTGCATTTGACAACACTGCCACTTAGTGGTCTTAAATAGAACTACCAAGTGGAATTATTGACTATAAATCATTCAAATCTCGAGGGGAAACTTCAAAAGGCTCTAAAACCGACCAATTAAAACTCCAGCAGCATGCAGAGACGTTCATACAGTCTTACGGCTATGCTGTCAAAAGGGAAAATCTACCTTGAGTATTGAATCTGCTCTTAAACTGTGAAATCCATGGAAAAAGGTGAGATGTGATGTCTCATGTATCCAAGATGATCAATTTAATGCCGGGATATAAAGAGGGTAATATTTTCGAATTGAGTAGTAGGGATAACAAAGGAACTGTTGAAACAATATTGGAAATGAACAGTGGGGTTGAACACGCAGGGGTTGTTGACTAACCATACAGTACATTCAGAAAGTATTCAGACCCCTTCCCTTTTTCCACATTAGCCTTATTCAAAAAAAAAATATATATATATTTTTTAAATCCCTACTCAATCTACACACAATACGCCATGATAAAGCAAAAACCGGTTATACATTTTTGATTTTTTAAGTACATAAGTATTCAGACCCTTTGCTATGAGACTCGAAATTGAGCTCAGGTGCATCCTGTTTCCATTTATAATCTTTCAGATGTTTCTACAACTTGGGAGTCCACCTGTGGTAAATTCAGTTGATTGGACATGATTTGGAAAGGCACACCTGTCTATATAAGGTCCCACAGTTGACCGCATGTCAGAGCAAAAACCAAGCCAAAACGTTGAAGGATTTGTCCGTAGAGCTCCGAGACAGGATTGTGTCGAGGCACAGATCTGGGGCACATTTCTGCAGCATTGAAGGTCCCCAAGAACATGGTGGCCTCAATCATTCTTAAATAGAAGAAGTTTGGAACCATCAAGACTCTTTCCAGAGCTGGCTGTCTGGCCAAACTGAGCAATCAGGGGAGAAGTTCCCTGATCTGGGAGGTGACCCAAAACCCAATGGTCACTCTGACAGAGCTATAGAGTTTCTCTGTGGAGGAAGGGCAACCATCTCTGCAGCACTCCACCAATCAGGCATTTATGGTAGAGTGGCCAGACGGAAGCCACTCCTTAGTAAAAGGCACATGACCGCCCGCTTGGAGTTTGCTAAAAGGCACCTAAAGGACTCTCAGGCCATGAGAAACAAGAATGCCAAGCGTCACATCTGTTTTTCAGCGGCAGGGACTGGGAGACTAGTCAGGATCGAGGGAAAGATGAACAGAGCAAAGTACAGAGATCCATGATGAAAGCCTGCTCCAGAGCACTCAGGACCTGACTGTAGCCAAGGTTCACCTTCCAACAGGACAATGACCGTAAGCACACAGCCGAGACAACACAGGAGTGGCTTCAGGACAAGTCCCTGAATGTCCTTGAACCCGATCTAACATCTCTGGAGAGACCTGAAAATAGCTGTGCAGCAATGCTCCACATCCAACCTGACAGAGCTTGAGGATCTGCTGAGAAGAATGGGTGAATCTCCCCAAATAAAGGTGTGCCAAGCTTGTAGCATCATACCCAAGAATAAGAGGCTGTAATCGCTGCCAACGGTGCTTCAACAAAGTACAGAGTAAATACTTATTTAAAATGTGATATTTCCATTTATTTAATACATTTGCAAAAATGTATAAAAACCTGTTTTTGCTTTGTCGTTATGGGGTATTGTCTGTAGATTGATGAGGACAAAAAACAATCCAATACATTTTAGAATAAGGCTGTAATGTAACAAAATGTGGAAAAAGTCAAGGGGTCTGAATACTTTCTGAATGCACTGGGTATCATTAATGGCAGGGTGTGTTGGCTCAAAGGTCCAGAGGCAAATCCATCCCTAGAAAACAACTGTATGAATAGAAATCTCAGAACAACCTATGGGAAGCATTTGGAAAAGTCAGTTTAATGCCACAAACTCAGTTACGTACAAACCACACATAAAGATGACATTCAGAATATACTGTCAAAAGACCGATTTGAATTGATAACACCGGTCTACCATTCTTCAGGAAGGCACCGAGGGTCGTAGCAGCTGCATCTCTGTTCTACCGTTGTCAAAATTAACCAGCGGTTCTTTCTATTATCATTCATGTCCTTATCAGTACTGGGAGGGACTACATGATCTTGTCCAATCGGAAGCGCTTATTTTCATTTTCCGTTTTGTCACGGTGTGCCTTAATGAACAGGCTCCAGCTCGTGTTGATTCTGGGGCGGGGTTACTTGTACTTGTAGAAGCCCTCTCCGGTCTTCTTGCCGAACTTGCCCTCGGCCACCAGCTTGTTCAGCATCTCACTGGGCTGCATCAGCGGGTTGCCAGGATCCTTCTCAACCCAGCCTGGAATCAAGTTATCAACACAAACGGTTCATTTTAACTAACTGCTTTTGCATTGGTTTTACACTACCTGCATCTACTTCATTTGATGTTTTTGTTTCTTCAAATTATTCATCACCATTTTCAAAGACCACCGGCACCTCTCGTCCATCTCACCATTCTATAACCAAAACAGTGCTCTGCCCCTGTGCCATATGACATGTAGTTATTTCGATTGGGCCTGTTCCTAGCTGCTAATACAGTCCTATTTTAACTGGTACTGAAATCACTCTGTAATCGGAACACAATTGTGAAGCAGCCTAACACTCACCGTCAATGATGAACTTAGCCGTGTCCAGTCCTACGTAGTCCAGCAGCTCAAAGGGCCCCATGGGATACCCAGCTCCCAGCTTCATGGCAATATCAATGTCCTCCTTTGACCCGTGGCCTGACGAGAAGAGCACACACACACTCAGCTATTGACTTTGAATGAAGGGTGACAACGGTTTCATATACAGACTACTATGTTTTGTTAACCATAGATGTTCATACATAACCGTTTGTCACATCCCTCTTGGCGCCGATGCAATTTCCATTGATATACAGGCAAAACATTTGTTGGTGTACCTCTCTCATGTAGCCTGATGGCTTCCATCATGTAGGGCACCAGCAGGCGGTTCACAATGAACCCAGGAGTGTCCTGGAGATGAACATAACGTACTGACGTTAGTGAACCGTTTAGAACGCATCTGAACGGGCATATGATGGACATAATGTATGGTGTAATATGGTATGTCTCTGCATTATCTTTAAAGGTGTACAATACTAGCGAAATACTTAATTTTTGTTCAAATGAGCGAGGATCTTACTTTGCAGGACACTGGCGTCTTTCCCAGTGCTTTGCTGAAAGCGAGGAGGGAATCGAAGGTCTCCTGGCTTGTGGCTGATGTTCCAATCACCTGAAGAGGTCACGTAAACTACTTTCAATTGAATCTTGTTGATAAGGAGAGCAAGCCCAGTGTCATTTTTTAAAGCAACTTACGTACGTTTCTAATTTAAACATTGGCATCATGACATAAAAAATAACTGCTTTGCGGGAGACTATATAGAGACTAATCATAGGGAGAGATGTCCTAAAATGTACACCACACTATTGATCCTTACCTCTACCAGCTTCATCATGGGGACGGGGTTGAAGAAGTGCAGCCCTCCAAATCTGTCCAGCCTGCTGGTGGAGCTGGCTATGTCGGTGATGGGCAGAGAGGATGTGTTGCTGGCGAAAATGGTGTGTCTTAAAATAGAGGAACCAAAAACATCAGGCAACAAGCGACCCCCATGAGGTACATCCCAATTAGTAACATCAATTATGTGGGATACACAATGCCTTTCCTTTTGAAATATTTTATTTTAATTAGAATAGTTCTAAAATAGTCTATTTTAAGCACATTTCAAGGATACCGGCATAGCTTTATAGTAAGATTAGAAAAAAAGTTCAAATGCAGATAAAGGAATTTGGATATTTAGGCTACACATTCAAAACGGCAACAACAAATGTTTTCTCATCAAACAGCACCTGCTCTGGCTTGATGTTCATCGATAGCTAACTCCTATGGTTATTGACAAGGTCACAGGCAGCGGAGACAGGACAGTGCTTATGTGGTTTAGATTCACACTCGCTTGGCGAGTAACCTTCAGACCAAAGACATGGGTTGGACCCACAAGCTAATGCCTAGGATTCAGCTCAGTGGGGTAAGACAGTCTTGTGGTGTGTAGGACACACAGGTTCAAGCCCTAGTCGGTCATACTTACGCTGGTGCCACTTTGTCCAGAGCACCAAAGAGGCCCTGTTTGATCTTGAGGTTCTCCACGATGGCCTCCAGCACCAAGTCTGTACTGCCCACCACAGACGCTGCGTCTGTCGATATGGACACGTTGGCCATCACCTTGGCAATAAACTCTGCTCCTGCCTGTAACATACATGATGATGACTGTCAATGAAGTTCTGCCAACATTTCCTCATTGGAAACAGCAACATTAACATATTAGTGACCAACATCTGGCTTGTCAGCGAACTTCTTCTTGACCACCCTCTTTAGGCTGCCTTCTATTCCCTTGGCGGATTTCTTCAGGATTTCCTCATTTGTGTCAACTAGCACCACCGAATGGCCCGTTGTAGCAGCAACCTATTAGAAAGGGGGAACACAAGTGTGAGTGGTGAGTGGGTGGGACAGGTGTTCACCAGGTTGGACTGTCAAAACGTCACTTTGGTAATAGAACTCCTGAATTGATGGACATTTCAGGTAGGTAACAAAAACCCTTCTATAACTAGCTAGCTAAAGTAGTTATAGGTCAAAGGTCACCTCCTGCTGCTATCTTCACCATCTGTGTTGTGCACTGATCAACCTGAGACAGCTTGTGAGACATACTGTACTTCTTACCCAGACATGAACAACCGTTGCTTATAATACAGAGTTGTGTTACTGATTAGCCTGCACAACTTATCCCCTGAATTGCCTTGGTTGGCTTCTCAAGTGGGTATCTAACAAGCTAGTTAATAGCAAGCTGGCGTTTAGCTAACCAACAGTAGTCGGTAAGTTCGTGCACTTCATTGCTATATTTAACTGGCTTGTTAGCTAGTCTTGCAGCGTTAGCTACACAGCTGGTTAGCTTACAAGATACCTAGTTAGCCTCTGTAGCTAGCTAGCAAGCTAATGTTAGCAAACAAACTTCGGTCATTAACAGTTAACGATAACTACCTGTGCGATACCTGCACCCATCTGACCACCCCCGATGATCGTAACGTGTTTGATCGCTGCATTTCGGACTGCAGAAGAGGAGAGACCTCTGATGACTTGGTGAGTGAAGAAAGCCATGGTTTGCAAGGCGGAGAGGACCGCACCAGAATGAAGGAGCTGGCTGTGGCTGAACGTACAGGCAGACTGACACTCAGACACCATGGAAAGTAGGAAGGTCGTTGTGTGGCAGTGGTCACGTGACTATTTCGCCCGTTCCATGACCTTTCACACAGTTTTGATGTGGTGTGTTTTATTAGATTCCTACTATTGCTCTGATATATAAATTAGTCAATAATACCATTGTAGTTTGATAGGATGCAAGAGCACTTTCTATTGAAAGACAAGAATAGTGTGTGCAACAGATGCATTAAAGCACATCAAGATCATAATGCAATAGATATTCAAAATAATTTTATATAATTCTTATTTCAGTCCAGTGATACAAATGACAAAATACTCAAGTAATGTAAATACATATTTTAAAAACATGTAACAGAATACTGGCCATCAGTGGATTAACGCACCAAAATACAAAGGGTATGAAAAATATAAGCTATGTAAAATATTTTATTACATAACAGAAGGTTTTTGTCTTTAATATTTACTGTTGCCTTGTTTAGAAGATAGAGCTGAAGGAAAAAAATTGTTGAGGGAACATTAGGCCCTGGGAACATTAGGCCCTGGGAACATTAGGCCCTGGGAACAGACATGGTCTGCATTGCACCCATTTAGTTTAGAATGAACTACCAATACCTTTGCATAGCAACTATGCAAAAAAACATTTAAGACTGGGTGGCATCGGTAACAACATGACAAATATAACAACCTGATTTTTGTCTGGACTATATCTTCTGGTGGAAGAATTAAATAGTATGAATTGACTTATCAAAATAATGTTTTAATTAAAATATGTTATTCATTGTTATTTTAGTAACAGTTTTCTAAAAGCAATAAGGCATGAGGCAGTATCATGAATACAGTCACAGACAAATGGGTTGACTGGCTGATGCTGTCGCACCGGGTCAACTAACGCCGTTTACCTGTGACTGTATTCATGATACACCACTTCCTCTTGTGCCTTATGGCTTAATTACAGTGTCAGCGGTTGTTGTTCGTCTGGTGGCCTCACCGCCGGGGCCTCACAGTCACAGTGTATGAGCAGGGGGCCAGGGTGAGGCCAAAGCGCCCGTGCATGGGAGGAGGGGCCAGCCCCTCGGGCAGTCTGAAACTGAAGGCCTGCAGCAGGCTGGTGAACATCAGGAACAACTCCATCTTAGCCAGCTGCTCGCCCATACACACCCTGCGTCCTGGGAAAGAGAGGGAGAGATACACTGTAAAGATGCACATTAAGTCGTGTCATACTAAGTGCATTCCAATAATCAAGTAAGACTGTGAAATCAAATGATTGAAATGTTCAGTCGTGGCCTAACTGCTTCATACTCATGTAGGGGTAGTATGGGACTTCAACAATCCAGTGAGATTGTAAACTAACCTTTTGAACCTTGTTTCAGTGGATTTTACAGGAGCCTAACTGTAAATATCCACAGTAGAAAGGCTACATACTCAGTGTATACCGTGTAACTACACTCCTGTTTGCCAATCGTAGAGCAAGTAGCTAATGGGACACCCCACATACGTCTGTCGAGAGAGACTGCCGAACAACCTACCTATTCCGAACGGTATGAAGCACTCTTTCCTCAGGAGATTCCCCTGGTCGTCTAGGAAACGAGAGGGGTTGAAGTCGTCTGGCTCCTCCCACACAGTGGGATCCCTATGGACAGACCACAGGTTGGGGATGATCACTGTGCCCTTAGGGATCGTATAGCCACGGAACTCTGCAAGACAACAACAGATGAACCATAGCGAAAGGGTTGTACTCTCTTGTTTCTGCTGCAGCAGCCTAGTCCCTGTTGTAGTGTTGGTCTGGTGGAACTGACTGACCAAGTTGTTGAGAAAGCAATTCAATACAACTTTATTGATCTGACTGTGCATAACGGGAGAGTCAGGTTCTACCATAGAATTAGAATGACTAGTATGGGTTTCTCTCTCCTCACCTGTGGTCTCTGAGGCCATGTGAGGGATGGCCAGGGGGACCACCACAGTCATCCTCTGCACCTCCATGATGGTGGCCTCCGTGAAAGGCAGGCTGCCTTTATCAGTGAGAGACGGGACCCTGTCTGGGCCCACCACTGCATCGATCTCCGCCTGCACCCTCTCTGTGGTGTGAACGGGTACAAATGACATGGAAAACATTATTACAAAGCAACGAGCGTTGGGAAACAGGACACTGGATATGTTACACATAGCATTATGATTGGGTACTGTACTACATCATGCTTCAACAAGGAGTTCTCTTTAGGTTCCATTGAACTGGTCCTCCACACCCCTCTTTCTGATGTAGTACCTTGGATATCTGGATACACGACCATGTAGAGCATCATCCACAGCACTGTGTTGGTGGTGGTATCAGTACCAGCGATGAAGAGGTCTCCTATGATGTAGAATAGATAGTCCTCTGAGAAGCTACTGTCCGTCTCCCCAGCGGCCTCCTGGGCCAGCATCTCTACCAGGTACATGTCTATGAGATCTCTGGGGTTGGCTGGGTCTAACGTCTCTCTGTGTCTGGTGATGATCTGCTTCAGGAAGGCAGTTATGTCCCTTTCCACTTGCCGTACCTCTCTGAAGACACCGAAGGGCAGGTAGTAGAGCAGGGGGAAGACATTGATGAGGACCGCTGCGCTGTTAGAATAGAATAGAGTAGAATAGATACGTTACTGCCTGTTTTCTGGGAGAAACTGAAATGTGTTAAGCGCTTAAGGGCACACAGCAGGAACTTCTACTTGATCAGAGGACCAGCAGCTCTCCAGTTATCAGTTCAGTTCCCACGTCTTTGAACCAGTCAACCTTCCGGCTACTGATCCACATCTCTAACCTCTAGGCTACCTGTTGGCGATGATCTCTAGGCCGCGGGCCATCAGGTCCAGCAGGGCACCAAACTCCCGGTCAGTGTGGTGGAAGCGCTGGCCCAGGGCGATGTAGGAGATTACGTTGGACACAGAGTTAGTTATCAGAGGGGTCAGGTCCACTCCTGAACACTCAGTATCTTCCTCGCTGAGACGCAGCAGCTCAGATTTGACCACAGCCAGCCCCTCAAGGATACAGGGCTCCAGGCTCAACTTGCCCAGGCCAAAGTTCCGCAGCGTGGTGTGGCAGAACTTGCGCTGCCTTCTCCATACTGGTCCATAAGGTGCAAAAACGATGCCTAAGGTTCAGAGAAATGAAAAGAGGCGAGGACGGTTATAGTGCTGTCACTATGCACTAGCACACATATGTAATTATTTACAGAGCAAAATTAAATGTCTCTTTCTTTTTCTGCTTGGAAGACTTTGATGAGATTAATATAATATAACAATAGAACAGACCAATATAATATAACAATAGAACAGACCAATATAATATAACAATAGAACAGACCAATATAATATAACAATAGAACAGACCAATATAATATAACAATAGAACAGACCAATATAATATAACAATAGAACAGACCAATATAATATAACAATAGAACAGACCAATATAATATAACAATAGAACAGACCAATATAATATAACAATAGAACAGACCAATATAATATAATAGAACAGACCAATATAATATAACAATAGAACAGACCAATATAATATAACAATAGAACAGACCAATATAATATAACAATAGAACAGACCAATATAATATAACAATAGAACAGACCAATATAATATAACAATAGAACAGACCAATATAATATAATAGAACAGACCAATATAATATAACAATTGAACAGACCAATATAATATAACAATAGAATATAGCAATAGAATATAATAGAACTGTGAACAGACCAATATAATAGAACAATATAATATAATAGAACAATAGAACACACCAATAGAATAGAATAATAGAATATAACAATAGAATAGAGATACAGGAGAGGAGGGCTTCTTTTGTTTATAGTTAATCCATGAGGTGCTCTTTGATCATGGGATGAAACACTATAAAACAAAAAGAAGTTGATGCTGGATAGTAAACAATGCCAGAACAGCCTTTGTTCAAACAAACTTCCAATCAAGGCCCTCTCATGTAGTGGAATTTGTTTTAAAGCATTTATGTTTTACAGCTTATGCGTGGCAAGAATGAAAAAACAGACGTGTTGTGGCTACAGCCTTCATCAAGGTGACAAAGAATAGTGGTGAACAAACAGGTGTATATCCCAACTCTCACAGGAAGCGATTCAATTCATTACCATACTGTATGTTGATGAAGTAAAGAAACTTGGAGAAAGAAAACACATTTATGAAATGAACATGGAATAACAAGAATGCAACACCACAAAATAAATGCAATATCATTAAAGGAATAAACTAACTGTGTACATGTGACCTCATGTTCCCAAACTTAAGAATGGAGAACCAAAAAATAAACCCCATCTTTTACAGGAAAGGAGAATAATCCATTTCCTCATTTAGACCTGGCAATACAGTGGCCTTTAGTTTAAAGATCCAGAACGTTTTGCGATGTGGGAGGTGTTTGAGATCCCTGCGAGTACTGGGGACCACTTCAATGGCCATGGCTTTCAGAGAGTTTGGGCTGCCTATGTGGTGTACAGGCTGCCCAGGTGGGGGCTTTTACATAGGATGTACTTAGAGAAGGCTCAAGGACAGGGTGTCCGAACATGCCTACGCTATAAGGACTGCTAACGACATATATCCTTTGGCTAAACATTACAGACAGATTGGCCATGCCAGCCCAAATCCTCTTAAAGCCATGGCCGTTGAAGTGGTTCCCATTTCTCGCAGGTGGGGGGTGATAGTCTCAAACGCCTCCTAAAATGCGAAACGCTCTGGATCTTTAAACTAAAGGCCACGGTATTGCCAGGTCTAAATGAGGAAATGGATTATTCTCATTTCCTGTAAAAGATGGGGTTTATTTTTTGGGTTCTCCATTCTTAAGTTTGGGAACATGAGCTCACGTGTACACAGTTCGTTTTTTCCTTTTATGATATTGCATTTATTTCTCTGCCATGTTTATTTTGTTAATCTTTGTATCTTGAATGTGTTTTTCCCCCCATTTTTTTTTTACTTGATCAATTACATATGGTAATAAAGTGAGTCACTTCCTGTGAGAGTTGGGATATACACCTGTTCGTACACCACTATTCTTTGTCACCCTGATGAAGGCTGATATAGCCGCAACACGTCGGTGTAAGCCACGACGAAGACGTTTACATTTTTCTGTTACATGAGAGTGCCTTGATTACTTCTGGAAGTTCGTTTGCACAAAGGCTTTTCCGGCATTGTTTACTATCTAGCATCAACTTATTTTTGTTTTATAGAACAATAGAATATTCACCGGGCAAAACGCTCATCCAAGACCGCTCATACGATGAGTAAAATCGACTCTCTCTATCTATCTAAATCTATGGACTATTGTGCTTTCATGCGTTATTACGCACAGGTTGAGTCAAGATGCAGCACTTACCTTTCCGCTTTGTCATGATGGTAACGGTGGGAATCTCTGGTCTGTCGGAGAACACATCTGCCCGGTTTGAGAGGGCATCCCTGACCACTTCATATCCGTTCAGTACTACTACCAGCTGACTCCCTACCCACATACTGTATATGTTACCGTAAACCTTAGCTTGTTCCGTGATAATAACTTGAGGCGAAATTAGAGCTCGTGTCTTTGACTTTGGGACGTCCTTCCCTCCCCAGCCTCCAAACCTCCTCCAGATGAAATTGGGAACCAGAAACCCGCCGAAATTGCCAACTATTGGCCATGGTTTAGGACCAGGAGGAATATTGGGGAAATCCTGGTGTTTGCGAAATGTGTGCATTAGATAATAGACGGCCACGAATACTGTCAAGGCCAGAATGCAGACATGGGACGGCGCAGAAGTGCCCAGGAGCTCGTGCCATAATTCCATAACCATGGGGTTTATATCGGCTGCAAAGCACAAAAAAATACCTCGTAATCCTTGGAAACGTTGAATATTTAGACTATTCGAAGTATATTTTGAAAGTTTAAATATGCTTTTTCAGAAGGATCTGCCATGTTATTTGTCTGTACGCAAACGACGCATGGGGATTCCTAGCTTCCTATTGGTGGGTGAGAGAACGGGTGGTGTGATTGGTGCGTTGATAGATGACGAAGGCAAAGGGGTTGACCCATGCGAGCTTCATACTTCTAGTATCTGCACTTTGATTGGACAAAACTGAAGTCAACGTGTTCTTTTTTTATTATGAAGGTATAAATGATGGTACATTAGGACACAATCATATGAGACTAAAGACTAAATGCACATTGAATGCAAATTAAATTAATACACAATATAAAACATTGAAAACAAACATCTTAAAGTTTGCAATTTAAAATTGCATGCATTTGTATTTAAAGGCACATTTTGGAAAGTATATTTTTAAAGTACTTAATATTCATTAAATCTAATTGATGTAAACGTAATAATGTATAGCTCTATAAAATTCTATTTTTATGTTGGAGTTTTGAGTAAAGCTGCAAGCCAGTGGCAAAGCGCTGCATGACATCGCAACATGTTGACTTCAGTTGAGTTTGTTACAGTAACATTCACAAGAATAAAGAACATTTTTAAATAAACTGACCTCATAAATAACATACATTGTAGTGGTGAAGTACACAAGGACCCAATGTGGACTATGTTATTCTTCTAACATACTTTCCCTATATGACCATTTCCTCACATACTTCAACTATCCTTCACATAATACTTTAAATCACATAATAGAGCATAAATACTGCATGGTTCCAAAATAGGTTGGGGTGTTCAAAGCAACACTGGCGGTGAATGCCTGGTGAACACGACCCTGAACTGGGGTCCCTTCTCCCTACTCCTCCCGCAGGCTCTGCACTGCACTGTACTTCTTACAGGAGTTCTTAAGGCAGGCAGGGGGCCAGGTGATTGGCCAGCAGAAGGAGCAGGGCACCTGGGTCTGCACGTTCCTCTCAAAGAAGTTGAATACGGGGTTCCACCAGGTGTTGGTGAGGTAGTTGTTGGGCGAGCACCGCAGGGCCTGTCAACAAAAACAACAGACAACTTAAACGTGAGCATTACATCATAGGTGACCTCTTCATCGCTGGTACTGATACCACCACCAACACAGTGCTGTGGATGATGCTCTACATGGTCGTATATCCAGATATCCAAGGTACTACATCAGAAAGAGGGGTGTGGAGGACCAGTTCAATGGAACCTAAAGAGAACTCCTTGTTGAAGCATGATGTAGTACAGTACCCAATCATAATGCTATGTGTAACATATCCAGTGTCCTGTTTCCCAATGCTTGTTGCTTTGTAATAATGTTTTCCATGTCATTTGTACCCGTTCACACCACAGAGAGGGTGCAGGCGGAGATCGATGCAGTGTTGGGCCCAGTCAGGGTCCCGTCTCTCACTGATAAAGGTAGCCTGCCGTTCACAGAGGCCACCATCATGGCGGTGCAGAGGATGACTGTGGTGGTCAGTTAACAAATTCTTATTTACAATGACAGCCTACCCTGGCCAACGTTGGGCCAATTGTGCGCCGCCCTATGGGACTCCAAATCACGGCGGGATGTGATACAGCCTGGAATCAAACCAGGGACTGTAGTGACGCCTCTTGCACTGAGATGAAGTGCCTTAGACCGCTGCACCACTCGGGAGCATTAGCACAACAAACAAAGACAAGAGCCTCACTGCATAATAAATAGTCCTCTTTTAATTTTTTTTGTCTTTTAGCAGATGCTCTTATTAAGAGTAAGTTACAGGAGCAATTAGGGTTAAGTGCCTTGCTCAAAGGGCACATCTACAGATTTCACCTAGTCAGCTAGGGGAATGGAACCAGCAACACCTTTCAGTTACTGGTCAAACCTATTAACCGCTAGGCTACTACCCAGTGTGGCAAAAGCCAAAAAAGATCAGACCCCTCCCTCAGTGGCCGGTCCAGATCCAGAGCCACATTTATGGGCTCTAAGACCAACTATTGACTGGGGAATAAAAGAAGAAACTGCCACAACAGCATGCGACCAGCAGAGGGAGCCAAATGCACGGGAACTACAAGTACTGAGCATTAAACAAGAACCAACCTACAGGAAGACTGAGGAGGAGTGGTATGAACAGACCTACCAAACCAACGCCCCAACGGAAGAATACTTATGGGCATCAGTGCTGAAGGAACTAACATTGGACTAAGTGCTACATAATCTTGAGCACGCGGCAAAGAAAAGTGGCAAGGACATAATGTAATGGCACACTGTGTTAAGATAGATGGCACTCCCGAACATCCTCCCCCAAACTGAGTTTCTAAAAGAGGTGTAAAAGGAGGAGAGATCAGTGCCTGGGCATGATCCTCTACCCATATGATTTGGACATCATAGAGAATCATCAGACCAGGTAAAATTACCTTTACTATACTCTGTTTGTATTGACTACTTTGACATCAAGGCGCGAGCAAACTATTGACTGGTATATCTTAAGAATTGTGTTGTACACTGGAAGCTCACACCACATAAAAAGAATAAGAGAACAAGGTTGTGAAAGAGAGAACTTCACCCCTCAACAGCGCGATGCGTAGAGAACTCTTGGGAGCAACAAGTTCCATCTTTGGTGTGTCAGTGACAATTGCAGTTTGGCAAGATTGAAAAAGGCCAGAAATAAGTAAGCCTCGTAGTAGCCAAGGGTCGATAAAAGGGAATCAATATCTAAACAGTAGGCAGTAAAAACCGAAAATTATAGTATTATAAACAGCGGAGGCCAAAATATTACTACTCTTATAAAGACCAGTGGAAGGACCAAGGGAATAGAGCTTCAAGGTAAATATATGGGTGTTTGCTTTGTTTAAGAGTTATAAAGAAGTGTGTTAAGGGATTTACATTTGCAATATTATCTGGCATAGTATAGCGCATTAAGGACTGATTGAGCATTATTGATGTATTAGGACTGTAGAACCATTGAATTGGAATAACGTGTATAAGACAAAAAACAGAGTGACTTAATAAAAGCTTGAAACTTTGACAACTAGGCCAGATTAACGATCTGGAGAGCAAACGCCTTTGACACTCTCACTGAACAGAAAGTGACCCTGGTTATAGGTTATTGTGATTGCACTAAAGAACATTTCATTGTGTGGACAATAATATATCTTTGGGAAAGTCAATACATATAGCAATACTAGTTTCCAAGTGACTACTAGCTGACGAGCATAATAACTAACAGAAAATAAGTTATTAGGTATTGATATATAAAAGAAGAAGACACAAGGTAAGGGAGTATAGGAAGAACCTATAAACATAAAGTAATAAAGTCCTCATCTATCCAAGACCTCATACTAGACCGGGAAATAAGTTATTAGGTATTGGTATATAAAAGAAGAAGACACAAGGTAAGGGAGTATAGGAAGAACCTATAAACATAAAGTAATAAAGTCCTCATCTATCCAAGGCCCCATACTAGACCGGGAAATAAGGGAGTGACAACGTGAACGAAGGAACAAACCCAACTCACGCGAAGAGCCATTACGAATACATAGAAGGGTTGGTAGGGCCGCACGGCAAGGCCCTTGTTACACCGAAGTGACTAAAATCCTAAAGTACTAGAGGATAGAGGCTTTTGCTGCAGACGACGGGCAAAAGTCAGCACCGTGACACCAACCAAAAACAATGGTAGACTTTGGCATAAACATTTATCAATAGTAGTAATATGGATATGTAGAACATCTCATCTTGTTTGTTGACAGTCAGGCAATTGACACAACTACAAGTGAAGGAGCTGTAATAGTAAATGTCAGGCCCTATTATGATGGCAGTCTTAGTTTTGACCAGCAGAGGGAGTAACACCATGCTAACAGATTATAGCACTTCTATAACCTACACGTTGTGATGACACTGCTATCAAACAAACGTTCACACTTGTAATTCACAGAACTATGGGAGGTTTACACAACATTTCCCTGAAACATGAAGGTCATTACGTTAACATTAGGTTAATCATTATGTAAACATGCAGAAAGCGGTCGTCTTTTGAGGTGAATCTCACAGGGTGGGTAGAGCCATCTATCATGATCTTAGCCAGGCCTAATGGATGAGGATGAGGGTGTACTCAGTCGTGTAAACACTGTGGTAGGTGGTTCAGAAGTGTGTGTGAGTGCTTCTGGCATTGCACGCGCACACACACACACACACACACACACACGTACGTACAGCTAACCTTGTGGGACACACAATTCAGTACCATTAAAAATCCTATTTTCCCTAACCCGTACTCTTACCCTAAACCTAGCTCATAACCCTAAAACTAACCCTAGCTCCTTACCCAAACCCTTAACGTAATTCTAACCCTAACACTAATTCAAACCTTAACCCTAAACCCCCTAGAAATAGCATTTGACCTCGTGGGGACTAACATCATGTCCCCAGTTGGTCAAATGATTGTTTGTTTACTATTCTTGTGGGGACTTTTGGTTTAGAACCATTTCTTATTGGTCTATTAACTTATCACCTGGTGATTTCACCAGGCAGGCAAAAACTACATCCCACTAAAATTGCCTGAAATTTCAGCCTGCCTTTTCAAACAGCTCTTACATTACAATGGCATTATCATAATTTCACATATTATTCCAACCTCCGTGTCACAATGTACATAAAACACAGGTAAATCAAGTTTTTGACTGCACTGGGCCTTTTAAACTGCTGTATTGTCAGCGTTTTCTTGCTCATCCACCAATAGGTCTACAGAGAAAGCAGTAGAGACTGAACAAGCTGCTTGTCAAAAAGGGACACTTTTTCTACTTTGTCTCATTCTCACTGGTGGGTGTAATTAAATTCATCTTGTAAAGAAGATTCTAAAGCAGCAGTTTTCAACTCTGACCCGGCGAGATCCAGAGCCTGCTGGTTTTCTGTTCCACCTGATAATGAATTGCACACACCCGGTGTCCCAGGTCTAAATCAGTCCCTGATTTTTGGGGAACAATGAAAAAAAATGCAGTGGAGCTTGTTTCGAGGTCCAGAGTTGAGTTTGAAGGTTCTGAAGCCTGGTAATCCGTTTCTGCTGGATAGTATCAGTCCATCTGCAGTATCATCAAGAATCTACTTTATCATCTGCTGTATTATCTATCTGCTTCTACTACATGACAGTATCATGTCACCTGGACGTTGGCCATGGTGTGGTACCACCAGAAGAGAAACGATTACTCTATCTACATCACAGGAGGTTGGTGGCACCTTAATTGGGGAGGACGGGCTCGTGGTAATGGCTGAAGCGGAATGGGTGGATAGGTGATCTAGAATAGGGCATTCCATTTGTTCCGTTCCAGCCATTATTATGAGCCGTCCTCCCCTCAGCAGCCGACTGATCAATATCTCACCTGGATGACCAGAAGAGAATGTGTCATTTATTTTTAAGATGTTTCATTGTCACATACACCAGATAGGTGCAGTGAAATGTGTTGTTTTGCAGGGTCAGCCAAAGTAGTACGGAGCCACTGGAGCAAATTAGGGTTAAATGGCTTGTTTAAGGACAGATTATCACGTCAACCTTTCAGTTACTGGCCTACCCCTCTTAACCTCTAGGCTACCTGCCACCCCATTACTATATCTAGTATCAGCATCATTCTAGATTCTACAGTGTCAGCATGTCACCTGGACGTTGGCCATGGTGTGGTACCACCAGAAGAGGCGTGAGGTGATGAAGTAGGCCACCACCACATCCACACTGTAGTGTTCGTGGGCCACCAGAATACACACCACTCCCACAGCAGCCAGCAGCCAGCACATCAGGTGGTACCACCAGAACGTCCGCGGGGAGTCTGGACGAGACAAAAACAAACACAGGAGGTTCTTTCATTTCATTAACCTGGTCAATGTTAAGTGGATGGCCATATAAACATATGAGTCTGAAGGAGAGGGGGGGGGGGTACAGACACACACGGGGTTGTGTATGTTGTCAGTAAGGTCAGGCGTTGCATCCTCTTGAACAAGTTCCACACAGGAGAAAGGTAATAGATCAGGGCTGTCAAACTCATTCCATGGAGGTCCTTCTTCCAATTAAGACCTAGACAACCAGGTGAGGGGGGAGTTCCTTACTAATTAGTGACAAGAGAGAAGTGAAAACCCACAGACAGCCCCTTAGAATTAGTTTGACACGTGTACTAGTGCAGGGTTTCCCAAACTCGGTCCTGGGCCCCGCTTGGGGGACCGTTTAGTTTTTTGCCCTAGCACTACACAGCTGGTTCAAATGATCTAAGCTTGATGATGAGTTAGTTATTGAAGAGGGGGGGGGGGGGGGGGGGGGGTCAGGGTTTGGGAAACACTGTAATAGAGGATCAGGCCACACCTGGAAAATGTCCCTCCATCAACCAAATGTATATCTGCCCGGTAACATTACTACATAATCCGGAAAATGTTCAGAGATCATGATGCCGTAGCTATGGGACCTTGTTTGACCTAACAGATAATCTAACCTAGATGAGAATATGATATACTTGTTAGTTATCAATAATGAACAGTATTTAGATGTGTGTGCGTGTGATATTTTATCCAGCACTCACACTCTTTAATAAACAGGTAGGTGAGGGTAAGCATGACGGTGTGTCCGCTGTAGAGGAAGTCACCACACATGAGGTGGGAGCCGGTGATGGACAGACCGCCGCCGGAGATCAACGTCAGCACACGCTGCATCTTAGCGTGAGAGTCTCCATACAGCTGAGAGAGAGATAGGAGGGAGAGATAGGGGGGAGAGAGAGAGAAAGAGAGTGGGGGGGGGGGGGGGTTGAGAGAGAAAGAGGTAGGAGAGAGAGATAGGGGGGAGAGAGAGAGAAAGAGAGTGGGGGGGTTGAGAGAGAAAGAGGTAGGAGAGAGAGATAGGGGGGAGAGAGAGAGAAAGAGAGTGGGGGGGGTTGAGAGAGAAAGAGGTAGGAGAGAGAGATAGGGGGGAGAGAGAGAGAAAGAGAGTGGGGGGGGGGTTGAGAGAGAAAGAGGTAGGAGAGAGAGATAGGGGGGAGAAAGAGAGTGGGGGGGATTGAGAGAGAAAGAGGTAGGAGAGAGAGATAGGGGGGAGAGAGAGAGAAAGAGAGTGGGGGGGTTGAGAGAGAAAGAGGTAGGAGAGAGAGATAGGGGGGAGAAAGAGTGGGGGGGGTTGAGAGAGAAAGAGGTAGGAGAGAGAGATAGGGGGGAGAAAGAGAGTGGGGGGGGTTGAGAGAGAAAGAGGTAGGAGAGAGAGATAGGGGGGAGAGAGAGAGAAAGAGAGTGGGGGGGTTGAGAGAGAAAGAGGTAGGAGAGAGAGATTAGCTTGACAGACAATACAAGCATCTTCAGTTAGAGGAATTATACAAAACGTCATTGTAACATCACTGCAACACAAACAATGTTCCCGTGTGGCTCAGTTGGTAGAGCATGGCACTTGCAATGCCAGGGTTGTGTGTTTGATTCCCACGGGGGACCAGGACAAACAAAATATTAAAAAGTATGGACTCGCTACCGTAAATCGCTCTGGACAAGTCCATCTGCTAAATTACGTACAGTTGAAGTGGGAAGATTACATACACTTAGGTTTGTCATTAAAACAATTAGGACATCTACTTTAAACAGCTTGGGAAATTCCAGAAAACTATGTCATGGCTTTAGAAGCTTCTGATAGGCTAATTGACATCATTTGAGTCAATTGGAGGTGTACCTGTGGATGTATTTCAAAGCCTACCTTCAAACTCAGTGCCTTTTTGCTTGACATCATGGGAAAGTCAAAAGAAATCAGCCAAGACCTCAGAAAAAGAATTGTAGACCTCCACAAGTCTGGTTCATCCTTGGGAGAAATTTCCAAATGCCTGAAAGTACCATGTCCATCTGTACAAATAGTACGCAAGTTTAAACACCATGGGATCACGCAGCCGTCATACCGCTCAGGAAGGAGACCTGAGGAGACCTCCTAAAGATGAACATACTTGTGCGAAAAGTGCAAATCAATCCCAGAACAGCAGCAAAGGACCTTGTGAAGATGCTGGAGGAAACCAGTACAAAAGTATCTATATCCACAGTAAAACGAGTTCTATATTGACATAACCTGAAAGGCCGCACAGCAAGGAAGAAGCCACTGCTCCAAAACCGCTGTAAAAAAGCCAGACTGCGGTTTGCAACTGCACATGGGGACAAAGATCATACTTTATGGAGAAATGTCCTCTGGTCTGATGAAACAAAAATAGAGATGTTTGGCCATATTGACCATCGTTATGTTTGGAGGGAAAAGGGGAGGCTTGCAAGTCGAAGAACACCAACCCAATGTGAAGCATGAGGGTGGCAGCATCATGTTGTGGGGGTGCTTTGCTGCAGGAGGGACTGGTGCACTTCAAAGAATAAATGGTATCATGAGGGAGGAAGATTATGTGGATATATTGAAAGCTTGGTTGCAAATGGGTCTTCCAAATGGACAATGAACCCAAGCATACTTCCAAAGTTGTGGCGAAATCGCTTAAGGACAACAAAGTCAAGGTATTGGAGTGGCCATCACAAATCCCTGACCTCAATCCTATAGAAAATGTGTGGGCAGAACTGAAAAAGCATGTGCGAGCAAGGAGGCCGACAAACCTGACTCAGTTACACCAGCTGTCAGGAGGAATGGGTCAAAATTCACCCAACTTATTGTAGGAAGCTTGTGGAAGGCTACCCAAAATGTTTTACCCAAGTTAAACAATTAAACAAAGGCAATGCTATCAATACTAATTGAGTGTATGTAAACTTCTGACCCACTGGGAATGTGATGAAAGAAATAAAAGCTGAAAGAAATAATTCTCTCTACTATTATTCTGACATTTCACATTCCCAGTGGGTGGTGGTGATCCTAACTGACCTAAAATAGGGAATTCTTACCAGGATTAAACGTTAGGAATTGTGAAAAACTGAGTTTAAATGTATTTGGCTAAGGTGTATGTAAACTTCCGACTTCACTTGTAAATGTTTGGAAGTGTTAATATGAGCCTGTGTTAATGGATAGAATTGTACCTATCCAATGAAATTGCATTTAAACTCGCCAGTGTCGTCATCTTTCTCCCATCAGATCACTGTACCACAATACCCAGAAAACCTTGATTCCCTGGGGCATATATTTCCAATCGAACTCAAGACCGGATGCGATAATGTTTGTGTCTCCAGGGTTCGAATCCAAAATGGCTTTTTTATGAGCAGCTATTGAGCATGGCAGGCAGATCGATATGAGTTCTGGAGGGAGCCAGGATGAGATCACGGCAGGACGTGGTTCACATGCCACAGCTGACAAACACACACACACACACACCTTGGGGGCACAGGTGAAGTGATTGCCGGGTACAGGAAGGGTTGTGATGTACATGGTGACGCAGCGGTACAGGTAGAGGGTGCCAATCAGGAAGAAGAACCTCCGACCTGCAATCGACCTGGAAACAAACACACAAAGGGAAAATAAATGGTGTCATCAAACAGGCCACTGTTAAAAAGGCTGTGGAACATTTCTCTTGGACATAGAACAGTGGAGGCTGCTGAGGGGAGGATGGCTCATAATAATGGCTGGAACGGAGCCAATAGAATGGCATCCAACCATGTGTTCGATGTATTTGATACCATTCCACCTCCCCAATTAATTCCTCCCCAATTAACGTGCCACTAACCTCCTGTGACATAATAATAATGAAAATGTCATGTTCAGCATACCGTAGCACTTCTTATAGCCTACAATCACTGTCTTATACTGTTAAACCTGAATGTTGTATAGTCTGGTTAGAATTGCACATACATGGGGATAGCCTGTGACACAGATATCCCAAGATAACCGTTCTCTTACTTGTATCTGAGGAAAAGCCACTGTATAACCCAGATTCCCACCAGGAGCATGCCGTTGATCTCGGTGACCGTGAACGCCCACTTCACCCGGTCGATGTAGTCAAAGAACTTATCGGGCAGTGGCGGGCTGTTCTCCTTCTCCGGGACCCTCTCGTGGACGACCGTGATGACCACGGTGGTCAGGACCAGGTTGAAGATGGCGTAGAAGAACGCAATGGCTGTCTTCCACCACTCCGTGGGCAGCCGGTTGCCCTTGGCGTCGGGCAGCGAGATCTTGACGTAGTCCCTGTGGTGCCCGATGACCTTGCGTAGGCATCGTTTCGTGTCCTCCGGAGTGTTTTGCCCGTGTTTGGGGCAGTTGGCGTTAGGGAGGACCCCAAAGACACTGGCAAGGACCCCGCTCTCACCATCCATGCCCGGGTCCAGATGGGATGCAGTCGGGTCCACGAGCGCCATGGTCCAACACTGTCTACTGTCCACACACCAATGAAGAGCTCTCTGGTTCACCCAAAGTCAGCTAGTGCCTCTGAGGGGCCTGGATAAATAGGAATTAGTCCTTGTTGTTGGGCCTACTGTATTTGGTTTGACTGAGGCAAAGATGTCTTCCCCCTGAAGAAGAACAAGAGGTTAGGATTTCAGTTTCATTTTGGTTCAAAAGGTGTTTACTGTGTGCTGGTTTCCTGCAGGAGAAAGAAGACACTGGAGAGACTTGAGCCGTAATGGAAGGATGGAATGCCTATCTGTGGGTAATCACAGGCTAATGTTCCCTCATTGTCTTCAATTTGGCTGGAGACAGACATGTCTGTTGGAAACTCATGACAACCTCTTCTCATTCTTCAGTTAACAACAAGCAGCCGGACAGTACAATAATATCCACCACCATTCCATTAGCAAAAGGACAGTTGTAAACTGAGATACTAATTAATAATACCAGATGTCAAGGAAGTCATCATTGCGAAATGCTAGTAGGCTACATATGTAGGATCTTAATCTGATCACTCTGTTGCAGGAGAACATTCCTGCAATGCAGGACATTTAAAATGTGCAGTATATTTGAGGTTTAAAATGGCTTCTGAAATTTGTAATTCCCAATTTGAAGTTTCAGACTTGATTCTGCCCATCAAATTTTTTTATCAAAACCTACAAACATTTCCATTAAATATAATCCACATAATAATTCAAATGTCCTGTTGCTGCAGGATTATCTTCCTGCTATAACCTACTATATATTAAAAGTAATTTCCTCACCATCTTAAATAAGCATGCCCCTTTCAAAAAATGTAGAACTAAGAACAGATATAGCCCTTGGTTCACTCCAGACCTGCCTGCCCTTGACCAGCACAAAAACATCCTGTGGCGGACTGCAATAGCATCGAATAGTCCCCGCGATATGCAACTGTTCAGGGAAGTCAGGAATCAATACACACAGTCAGTCAGGAAAGCAAATGCTAGCTTTTTCAAACAGAAATTTGCATCCTGTAGCTCTAACTCCAGTTTTGGGACACTATAAAGTCCATGGAGAATAAGAGCACCTCCTCCCAGCTGCCCACTGAACTGAGGCTAGGTGACACGGTCCCCACCGATAAATCCATGATAATCAAAGGTTTCAATAAGCATATCTCTACGGCTGGCCATGCTTTCCTCCTGGCTACTCCAACCCCGGCCAACAACAATCTGGACCCTCTCTTTCTAAAATTATCCACCGCCATTGTTGCAACCCCTATTACCAGTCTGTTCAACCTCTCATTTCTTCCGAGATCCCTAAAGATTGGAAAGCTGCTGCGGTCATCCCCCTCTTCAAAGGGGGTGACACTCTAGACCCAAACTGTCACAGACCTATATCCATCCTGCCCTGCCTTTTAAAGTCTTTGAAAGCCAAGTTAATAAACAGATCACTGACCATTTCGAATCCCACCGTACCTTCTCCGCTGTGCAATCCGGTTTCCGAGCCGGTCACGGGTGCACCTCAGCCATGCTCAAGGTACTAAACGATATCATAACCGCCATCGATAAAAGACAGTACTGTGCAGCCGTCTTCATCGACCTTGCCAAGGCTTTCAACTCTGTCAATCACCGTATTCGTATTGGCAGACTCAATAGCCTTGGTTTCTCAAATGACTACCTCGCCTGGTTCACCAACTACTTTGCAGTTAGAGTTACGTGTGTAAAATCGGAGGGCCTGTTGTCCGGACCTCTGGCAGTCTCTATAGGGATACCACAGGGTTCAATTCTCGGGCCGACTCTTTTCTCTGTATATATCAACGACCTCGTTCTTGCTGCTGGTGATTCCCTGATCCACCTCTACGCAGACGACACCATTCTGTATACATCTGGCCCTTCTTTGGACACTGTGTTAACCAACCTCCAAACGAGCTTCAATGCCATATAACACTCCTTCCGTGGCCTCCAACTGCTCTTAAACTCTGGCAAAACCAAATACATGCTTTCAACCGTTCGCTGCCCGCATCCACCCGCCTGACAAGCATCTCTACTCTGCACGGTTCTGACCTAGAACACGTGGACAACTACAAATACCTAGGTGTATGGCTAGACTGTAAACTCTCCTTCCAGACTCATATCAAACATCTCCAATCCAAAATCTTTCAATTTCGCAACAAAGCCTTCATTCACTCTGCGAAACTTACACTAATAAAACTGACTATCCTACCAATCCTCGACTTTGGCGATGTCATCTACAAAATAGCTTCCAATACTCTACTCTGGATGCAGTCTATCACAGTGCCATCCGTTTTGTTACCAAAGCGCCTTATACTGCCCACCACTGCGACCTGTATGCTCTAGTCGGCTGGCCCTCGCTACATATTCATCCCCAGACCCACTGGCTCCAGGTCATCTAGAAGTCTATGCTAGGTAAAGCTCCGCCTTATCTCAGCTCACTGGTCACGATAACAACACCCACCCGTAGCACACGCTCCAACAGGTATATCTCACTGGTCATCCCCAAAGCCAACACCTCTTTCAGCCACCTTTCCTTCCAGTTCTCTGCTGCCAGTGACCAGAATCGCTGAAGCTGGAGACTTACATTTCCCCCACTAACTTTAAACATCAGCTATCTGAGCAGCTAACCGATCGCTGCAGCTGTACATAGTCCATCTGTAAATAGCCCACCCAATCTACCTACCTCATCCCCATATTGTTTTCATTTACTTTGCTGCTCTTTTGCACACCAGTATCACTACTTACACACCATCATCTGCTCATCATCATCATCATCATCATCATCATCATCTGCTCATCTATCACTCCAGTGTTAATCTGCTAAATTGTAATTACTTTGCTACTATGGCCTATTTATTGCCATACCTCCTCATGCCATTTACACACACTGTATATAGACTTTCTTTTTTTTCTATTGTGTTATTGACTGTACGCTTGTTTATTCCATGTAACTCTGTGTTGTTGTTTTGTCGCACTGCTTTGCTTTATCTTGACCAGGTCGCAGTTGTAAATGAGAACTTGTTCTCAACTAGCTAACCTGGTTAAATAAAGATTAAATCAAATAAAATATCAAACTAGCAAATCCTATCTCTGTATGTCCCTTTCATTGCCAACTCTTCAACTATCAGCTCCTGTTCTGTGATTTAAATAGTTTGGGTTTAAATACCAAATTTTTTCCCCCAAAAACCTGCCAACCTTCCAGGCAAAAAAAAACTAATTCTTGTTTCTCTAAATAGGTAGTCCAGGGATGATGCCAGAACCAAAATAGGAATCACTTCCCCAAATGTTTTCAGAATGTAGCCTAAGCAAGGCTGCTGGTTTGCTTTAATGCAAGAGAACATTAGTACATGAAAATCCATGGCTCCATAATGATGATTTAGGATTAGAATGATGAGCAGGGAGGTGGTGGAAACTTCCAGATGTTTATTGTGATTCCACTACTCTTTATATTTAGGATTAGAATGATGAGCAGGGAGGTGGTGGAAACTTCCAGATGTTTATTGTGATTCCACTACTCTTTATATTTAGGATTAGAATGATGAGCAGGGAGGTGGTGGAAACTTCCAGATGTTTACTGTGATTCCACTACTCTTTATATTTAGGATTAGAATGATGAGCAGGGAGGTGGTGGAAACTTCCAGATGTTTATTGTGATTCCACTACTCTTTATATTTAGGATTAGAATGATGAGCAGGGAGGTGGTGGAAACTTCCAGATGTTTACTGTGATTCCACTACTCTTTATATTTAGGATTAGAATGATGAGCAGGGAGGTGGTGGAAACTTCCAGATGTTTACTGTGATTCCACTACTCTTTATATTTAGGATTAGAATGATGAGCAGGGAGGTGGTGGAAACTTCCAGATGTTTATTGTGATTCCACTACTCTTTATATTTAGGATTAGAATGATGAGCGGGGAGGTGGTGGAAACTTCCAGATGTTTACTGTGATTCCACTGCTCTTTATATTTAGGATTAGAATGATGAGCAGGGAGGTGGTGGAAACTTCTAGATGTTTACTGTGATTCCACTACTCTTTATATGTAGGATTAGAATGATGAGCAGGGAGGTGGTGGAAACTTCCAGATGTTTACTGTGATTCCACTGCTCTTTATATGTAGGATTAGAATGATGAGCGGGGAGGTGGTGGAAACTTCCAGATGTTTACTGTGATTCCACTGCTCTTTATATGTAGGATTAGAATGATGAGCGGGGAGGTGGTGGAAACTTCCAGATGTTTACTGTGATTCCACTACTCTTTATATGTAGGATTAGAATGATGAGCGGGGAGGTGGTGGAAACTTCCAGATGTTTACTGTGATTCCACTACTCTTTATATGTAGGATTAGAATGATGAGCAGGGAGGTGGTGGAAACTTCCAGATGTTTATTGTGATTCCACTACTCTTTATATTTAGGATTAGAATGATGAGCAGGGAGGTGGTGGAAACTTCCAGATGTTTATTGTGATTCCACTACTCTTTATATTTAGGATTAGAATGATGAGCAGGGAGGTGGTGGAAACTTCCAGATGTTTACTGTGATTCCACTACTCTTTATATTTAGGATTAGAATGATGAGCAGGGAGGTGGTGGAAACTTCCAGATGTTTATTGTGATTCCACTACTCTTTATATTTAGGATTAGAATGATGAGCAGGGAGGTGGTGGAAACTTCCAGATGTTTACTGTGATTCCACTACTCTTTATATTTAGGATTAGAATGATGAGCAGGGAGGTGGTGGAAACTTCCAGATGTTTACTGTGATTCCACTACTCTTTATATTTAGGATTAGAATGATGAGCAGGGAGGTGGTGGAAACTTCCAGATGTTTATTGTGATTCCACTACTCTTTATATTTAGGATTAGAATGATGAGCAGGGAGGTGGTGGAAACTTCCAGATGTTTACTGTGATTCCACTGCTCTTTATATTTAGGATTAGAATGATGAGCAGGGAGGTGGTGGAAACTTCCAGATGTTTACTGTGATTCCACTGCTCTTTATATGTAGGATTAGAATGATGAGCGGGGAGGTGGTGGAAACTTCCAGATGTTTACTGTGATTCCACTACTCTTTATATGTAGGATTAGAATGATGAGCGGGGAGGTGGTGGAAACTTCCAGATGTTTACTGTGATTCCACTACTCTTTATATGTAGGATTAGAATGATGAGCGGGGAGGTGGTGGAAACTTCCAGATGTTTACTGTGATTCCACTACTCTTTATATGTAGGATTAGAATGATGAGCGGGGAGGTGGTGGAAACTTCCAGATGTTTACTGTGATTCCACTACTCTTTATATGTAGGATTAGAATGATGAGCGGGGAGGTGGTGGAAACTTCCAGATGTTTACTGTGATTCCACTACTCTTTATATGTAGGATTAGAATGATGAGCGGGGAGGTGGTGGAAACTTCCAGATGTTTACTGTGATTCCACTACTCTTTATATGTAGGATTAGAATGATGAGCAGGGAGGTGGTGGAAACTTCCAGATGTCTACTGTGATTCCACTACTCTTTATATGTAGGATTAGTAAATTAAGGAGATAAGAGTTTACTGTACTAGTCATTCCTGGCTGTATCAGCTTAAATGTTCCTTTTATCAAAATGCCCTTTATGGTGTTTACTCTAGGGTGTTGACGTGAGTGTTTATTTGAACCCTTTGTAGTTGGATATTTCCCAAAGCACTGGCTCATTTACTCCTTGAAGGCTCTTATTTTGGGGACTCTGACAATTGCACCAGACAGCCTACTTCTCAGACCTGAGTTCAAATACTATTTTAAACACTATTGCTTTATGTGTGGTTAATTGAGCTTCCATGGCTTAATGGACCAATAGAATAGTCCAAAAACTACAAACCCCACCCACCTGGCATTCCAGCCAGACTAGAGCAAACACTCAAAAGTATTTGAAAGATTTCAAATAGTATTTGAACCCAGGCCTGGGGTTTTTATTTGACTGCAAGTTTGTTCTTCTGTCAAGGAGGATCTGGAACGCTGATCAAACCATTTTTGCTCCGCCACGGCAACGTAGTTCTCTTTCTGTCCTCCCCTGCCTGAGATTATATACCCAGCCTCCTCTATATCCCCAGCTGCCAGGAGCGGTCCAAATGCAGGCTTCACATGTATAGACTATATGTTCTGCAAGACTGCCTCAAGTAGTTACAGTGTAGAAGCTGCTCACCGAACACCATGTCACATGGCTTGTGTCGTCCACCTTGCATGGATGTTAGGAGATACAGGAAATGGCGATTGGTTGGGAGATGCATGTAGTACATCTGTATGTAGTTGCTGTATGAAGTGTGCTGGCTGGACAGACTGTCACTGTACTGTAGGCTAGGTCTGAGACTTGAGAGAGCAGAGAGAGGGAAGAATTAGAGAGGAAGATGGAAAAAAGAGCCAGAGTGGAGAGTAAACAAAGAGAGAGAAGAGGGAAGGAGAGACAGAGGGAGGTAGACATAGATGGGTAGAGAGAGAAAGGGAAAGAGAATAGGTAGAGAGAGGTAGACAGATGGGAGGAGAGAGAGCGAGAGGGGTGTCTGTGGAATGACTTAGAACCTATGGACTCTCTCTCATAAAGGGAGGACACCAATCAGGGGGGCTTTGTCCCAATGCACAAGAACACACAATCCCATTGTACCAGCTGACAATCCAGGTAAAAGACACACACACACACACACACACACTCTATACCATGCATGCACACATGTTCAACACACACAATGCACAGACACATTACACCGACTGCACTGTACTTTGAGGTTTCTTTGAGCTAAGAAAAGAGAGCCCAGCCCATTGCTTATCCAGCTCTCAAAGTGAGGGCATCTGGCTTGATTGAAGAGTCCTAAGCTAAGTATAACCTCTGACTCCAAGGCCAACTACAAATGAAATCTTCAGCCAGGGGGTGGATGGATGACTGAGACCACAGAGTTGGTATCTTCTATCACAGATACAGATGACAGTCTTAGTATAGGGAGGCTCCAGTGTACCTGCGAGATTCACACGGCCAAAGTGTGTGTGTGTGTGTAACCTGAGACTGACTGAAACCTGTCGACAGACACACCTCTCCTGCGTCACATTCCTCCAGGTGCACACACACACACACACACACACACACACACACACTGAGAGCAAGGGGTCGCCTTCTGAAATTCAAAGTGAATTTCTCTCTGTTGTCTTTAATTATTAGAGAAAATGTTATTGCAACCACATGCTTAAACTCTCAAAAAGTGAACAACTGTAGCTACAAAAATAAAGAATTGTTCATTTGATGTGGGAGTAATAGACAGTTTACTGTCAACTTTCCAGAGGTGGACAAACTAGCCAAAACAAAGGACCATGACTTACCTAAAGCCACAGGTCCGTTGACTAGTGGTTTCCATTCGCACGCCAGAATAAAGCACAGATTCTTGGACACAGGACCATGAGTTTATTTGGGACTGAGCCTTTTTTCTTGTTTCTTTTGTGTTGAAGGGGACCCCCATTTAAAGCATCCATGAGGTCTGAGGTGTTAAATCCTGGTGCCAGATCCTTACTAACTAGTGTGTACAGTGCCTTGCGAAAGTATTCGGCCCCCTTGAACTTTGCGACCTTTTGCCACATTTCAGGCTTCAAACATAAAGATATAAAACTGTATTTTTTTGTGAAGAATCAACAACAAGTGGGACACAATCATGAAGTGGAACGACATTTATTGGATGTTTCAAACTTTTTTAACAAATCAAAAACTGAAAAATTGGGCATGCAAAATTATTCAGCCCCTTTACTTTCAGTGCAGCAAACTCTCTCCAGAAGTTCAGTGAGGATCTCTGAATGATCCAATGTTGACCTAAATGACTAATGATGATAAATACAATCCACCTGTGTGTAATCAAGTCTCCGTATAAATGCACCTGCACTGTGATAGTCTCAGAGGTCCGTTAAAAGCGCAGAGAGCATCATGAAGAACAAGGAACACACCAGGCAGGTCCGAGATACTGTTGTGAAGAAGTTTAAAGCCGGATTTGGATACAAAAAGATTTCCCAAGCTTTAAACATCCCAAGGAGCACTGTGCAAGCGATAATATTGAAATGGAAGGAGTATCAGACCACTGCAAATCTACCAAGACCTGGCCGTCCCTCTAAACTTTCAGCTCATACAAGGAGAAGACTGATCAGAGATGCAGCCAAGAGGCCCATGATCACTCTGGATGAACTGCAGAGATCTACAGCTGAGGTGGGAGACTCTGTCCATAGGACAACAATCAGTCGTATATTGCACAAATCTGGCCTTTATGGAAGAGTGGCAAGAAGAAAGCCATTTCTTAAAGATATCCATAAAAAGTGTTGTTTAAAGTTTGCCACAAGCCACCTGGGAGACACACCAAACATGTGGAAGAAGGTGCTCTGGTCAGATGAAACCAAAATTGAACTTTTTGGCAACAATGCAAAACGTTATGTTTGGCGTAAAAGCAACACAGCTCATCACCCTGAATACCCCATCCCCACTGTCAAACATGGTGGTGGCAGCATCATGGTTTGGGCCTGCTTTTCATCAGCAGGGACAGGGAAGATGGTTAAAATTGATGGGAAGATGGATGGAGCCAAATACAGGACCATTCTGGAAGAAAACCTGATGGAGTCTGCAAAAGACCTGAGACTGGGACGGAGATTTGTCTTCCAACAAGATAATGATCCAAAACATAAAGCAAAATCTACAATGGAATGGTTCAAAAATAAACATATCCAGGTGTTAGAATGGCCAAGTCAAAGTCAAGACCTGAATCCAATCGAGAATCTGTGGAAAGAACTGAAAACTGCTGTTCACAAATGCTCTCCATCCAACCTCACTGAGCTCGAGCTGTTTTGCAAGGAGGAATGGGGAAAAAATTCAGTCTCTCGATGTGCAAAACTGATAGAGACATACCCCAAGCGACTTACAGCTGTAATCGCAGCAAAAGGTGGCGCTACAAAGTATTAACTTAAGGGGGCTGAATAATTTTGCATGCCCAATTTTTCAGTTTTTGATTTGTTAAAAAAGTTTGAAATATCCAATAAATGTCGTATACTTCATGATTGTGTCCCACTTGTTGTTGATTCTTCAAAAAAAAATACAGTTTTATATTTTTATGTTTGAAGCCTGAAATGTGGCAAAAGGTCGCAAAGTTCAAGGGGGCCGAATACTTTCGCAAGGCACTGTATATATCTGGGATTGATTTAGTGACTCAAAGGGGGTGATAATAATGGTTGGTTTATAACAGGTTTCCAAGTTTAGTTGTTTATTGAAACTGAATTGATATGCAGACTTCACAGACCATGTTGAAACTGAATTTAAATGCAGGCCTCACATGTATAGACTATATGTTCTGCAAGACTGCCTCAAGTAATTACAGTGTAGAAGCTGCTCACTGAACACCATGTCACTTGGCTTGTGTCGTCCGCCTTGCATGGACGTTAGGAGATACAGGAAATGGAGGAATAATAATTCAGAACTTTACCTTGTGTTTGTGTTTATTCTTAAGTTAAAAGGAATAGATTGTGTTGTTTCATATACTGTAGAGGCATGTTATATTTCCGTAGGTGGACCATGTTCTTAGAGGTATTTTACCCACTAGGTGGAAGCACTGCACAATTTTATGTATGGTTTTCAAATTGATGTAGTTCTGTTCTTGAACTGTTCTTGTCTATTAAATGTTCTGTATTATGTCATGTTTCATGTGTTGCTGCAACTTTTGCACAGGCTAATGGGGATCCTAATAAAATACCAAATGGTTAGGCCAACACAGTCCACATGCTGCTTATCTACCCACCCTAGATACGATTTCCAAACTGATATGAACAGGTCCCTCAGAAGAGAGGGCTACTCACGGAATTTGAATAGCAAAGTAGAGTACTTTGCACCTGACCCGAAATAGGCTGCATCCTGGTGTTCCAACTGAGCCTTCTAGTGTACTGTTTAAAGAACTGTATGGTGGTGTTGTAACTTTGCCTTAGGCAGATTGACCCGACAGTACAAAACATGGTTTCATTCACCGGGGAAAATCGCCCCAACAGCAACACTGAAAGAGAAAATTATTAAGTAATAAGGCCTGAGGGGAAGTGGTACATGAGCAATATACCACAGCTAAGGGCTGTTCTTAGGCACGACACAACACGGAGTGGTATAGTAAAAAGGAAGAGAACGCAACACAGCATGGTATAGTATTCCACTATTCCAATACAGGAGACATGAACCAAGAAGGATGCCAGTAAAATGTCCTTTAAATGGGGATCATCTCTGCCTGTTCAAGCTCTCTACCTCTTTTCAGTTCATGATGTGAGAGGACTTCAGGAATGGCCCTTTTCTATTCTCCTGCACTTCACAAGCTTCTGCCGCCTTTTAAAAGGTGCGAGTGCATCTCCGGCTTCCAAAATGCATCTTATACTGTACAAAAATATAGAAATGCAACGTGTTGTGCTGAATTCATTTTTTTTAACCTTTATTTAACTAGTCAAGTCAGTTAAGAACAAATTCTTATTTTCAATGACGGCCTAGGAACAGTGGCGCAAGGATCTGTACACAATTCCTGGAAGCTGAAAATGTCCCTGTTCTTCCATGGCCTGTCTACTCACCAGACATGTCACCCATTGATCATGTTTGGGATCCTCTGGATTGACATGTACGACAACGTGTTCCAGTTCCTGCCAATATCCAGCAACTTCGCACAGCCATTGACAAGGAGTGGGACAACATTCCATGGGTCACCACAATCAGCAAGTTTCAGATAGAACACCACCTTCCTGACTCACAGATGTTTCGCTTTCTCTTATGTAACAAACTTCTGAGAGGATGGCTGTAAACCAATAACTACGGTCCTGACTGTTGCTCTCTGAACAATGCTCTATTAGGAATCCTATATCAGTAAATGATATAGACAAGTAACCACATCAAAGGCAACATGTCCTTGTCAAGAAGCCTTCTCTGTCTCCTCTCCTTCTGTAGCGCTGAGGCCAATAATCAATGTTTTGATGGTTCACTCAAGGCTATCAATCACTGGCAGGTCCCTCAAGGTTACAGACAGTGCAGAGAGCATCATAAGGGCTCAAATATGCTACAGGGCTTCTATGAGTAAGTAAAGGTGTGGATTTAAGTCTATAATTTATTTATATTCGTATTTACTGTAACTAATATTTTTCAGATGAGATTGGAGATATTTCTTTCCAATGGTGTCCTCCGCATGACTGTACTGTGTACCTGTGTACCAGGTGTACCAGGCTAGTTTTCCACTGGCCCTCCCAGATGTGTGCACAGCAAAGCCTGTTTTCCAGCAGTCCCTACTGCTGCACCCAGTTCTCTCTCTGAGTCTACAGGGATGGGTGGTGATGGGAAAACTGGCAGCCAAACCTATCCCACATGCTCACAGACTGAGTAATGGATGGCACTCCACTCTCCTCATGTTAGCTATACTAGCTATTTCTAGAGGAGCCGCCCCAGTTGCCATGAGAGCTGTATTTTACTCTAGAGGAGCCGTGAAACTGCGGCCACCATTTTGGGTCCCACATAATGACATGTTACATGACAGCTGTCCAGTTATTTAGTCAGATTCACCATCAAAGGGAGGGTTAAAAATAAAGCAGAGTCGGTACCAGAAGTGACTCGCCCCCGTGGAGATCAGAGCTCATCATAGTGAAGAGTCCCATCCAGAATACTATTTTCCCTAACCCCTAACCTTAACCCTAAAACTATACCTAACCCTCAACGTAACCCCTAACACTAACCTTAACCCTAAAACTATACCTAACCCTCAACGTAACCCCTAACCCCTAACCTTAACCCTAAAACTATACCTAACCCTCAACGTAACCCCTAACACAAACCTTAATTCTAACCCCAATTGTAACCCTAACCACCCCTAAAATAGCATTTTTCCTTGTGGGGAGTGGCAAAATGTCTCCACTTGAGGATAGTTAAACACACACAGTTAAACACACACACACACTGCTCCCACAGAGAAAGAAACATACACTATTCAAGAGCTTTGCAGTTTAGTTTAGAAATGTTTGGAAAGCAATCATCATCATATTTGAGGAGACATTTCATGGGGAGCTCTAAGTGGACTATGATGCTAAATGCAGCTTCGAAAATATGGATGTATGTTTATGTGAGAGCAGTTAATTATGCATTTTTAGACAGTGGCTTACATACACTGTGAAGGCTTTATGGCACAGCACACACTAATGGAATGAATGATGGCAGGTCAGGAATCAGTGTATGTCCTTTCCCACTGTCCAATCAATGCGGTTGATTTAAATAAAGTTCAGTCAGTGAATAGATAAATGCACAGTAATCAATATGAGGTACTGCCTAACAGAGGAATATTGACATATCGTTGTCTGTTAATAAGACCCAAATTTCCACATTTACTTTGCCTTCTTCAAATTTCTTAGATTTGAGCTCTTAATCATTGTGTCTTCTTCTTATTGCAGTGATCGCTCTCTTTCTCCGATACCTCTCCTTCTCACGCAACAATAGGGGCAACAGCATTGGAAGGTCGGCCAATTTAAATCCGTTTACCAAATTTTTACTAGCATGTCACATGTGCAACCAGAGGGAAAAATCCTAGACCACCTTTACTCCACACATAGAGACGCATACAAAGCTCTCCCCCGCCCTCCATTTGGCAAATTTTACCATAATTCTATCCTTCCGATTCCTTCTGAAAGCAGGAAGTACCAGTGACTCGCTCAATACGGAAAGGGTCAGATGACGAGGATGCTACACTACAGGACTGTTTTGATAGCACAGACTGGAATATGTTCCAGGATTCATCCAATGGCATTGAGGAGTTCCCCACCTCAGTCATCGGCTTCATCAATACGTCCATTGATAACGTTGTTCCCACAGTGACTGTACGCAAGAATATCCTGCTATGCCCTCAGACGAACCATCAAACAAGCAAAGCGTCAATTCAGAATTAAGATTGAATCCTACTACACTGGCCCTGACGCTCATCAGATGTGGCAGGGCTTGAAAACTATTACAGACAACAAAGGGAAACCCAGATGCGAGCCTACCAGATGAGCTTTTTATGCTCGCTTCGAGGCAAGCAACACAGTAGCATGCACGAGAGCACCAGCTGTTCTGGATGACTGTGTGATAACGCTCTCGGTAGCCGATGTGAAAAAACCTTTAAACAGGTCAACATTCACAAAGCCACTGGCCAGACGGATTACCAGTGCGTGTACTCAAAGCATGCGCAGACCAACTGTCAAGTGTCTTCACTGACATTTTCAACCTCTCCCTGACCGAGTCTGTAATACCTACATGTTTCATGCAGACCACCATAGTCCCTGTGCCCAAGGAAGCGAAGGTAACCTGCCTAAATGATTACCGACCCATAGAACTGATGTCCGTAGCCATGAAGTGCTTTGAAAGGCTGGTCATGGCTCACATCAACAGCATCCTCCCAGACACCCTAGACCCACTCCAATTCGCATACCGCACCAACAGATCCACAGATGGCGCAATCTCAATTGCACTCCACACTGCCCTTTGCCACCTGGACAAAAGGAACACCTATGTGAAAATGCAGTTCATTGACTACAGCTCAGCGTTCAACACCATAGTGCCCACGAAGTTCATCACTAAGCTAAGGACTCTGAGACTAAACACCTCCCTCTGCAACTGGATCCTGGACTTCCTGACTGAGGCCCCTTAGGGGTGTGTACTTAGTCCCCTTCTGTACTCCCTGTTCACCCGTGACTGCATGGCCAAACATGACTCCAACACCATTAAGTTTGCTGACAACACAACAGTGGTAGGCCTGATCACCGACAATGATGAGACGGCCTATAGGGAGGACTACAGAGAACTGGTAGTGTGGTGCAAGGACAACAACCTCTCCCTCAATGTGAGCAAAACAAAGGAGCTGATCGTGGACTACAGGAAAAGGCGGGTGGAACAGGCCCCCATTAATATTGACGGGGCAGTAGTGGAGCAGGTCGAGAGTTTCAAGTTCCTTGGTGTCCACATCACCAACGAACTATCATGGTCCAAACATACCAAGACAGTTGTGAAGAGAGCATAACAAAACCTTTTTGCCCTCAGGAGACAGAAAATATTTGGCATGTGTCCCCAGATACTCAAAAAGTTCTACAGCTGAACCATCGAGAGCATCCTGACCGGTTGCATTACCGTCTGGTATGTGCAACTGCTCGTTATCTGAACGTAAGGCGCTACAGAGGGTAATGCATAAAGCCCAGTACATCACTGGGGCCAAGCTTCCTACTGTCCAGGACCTATATACTTGGCGGTGTCAGAGGAAACCCCATAAAATTGTCAGACTCCAGTCACCCAAGTTATAGACTGTTTTCTCTGTTACTGTACGGCAAGCGGTACCGGAGCATCAAGTTTAGGACCAAAAGGCTCCTCAACAGCTTCTACCCCCAAGCCATAAGACTGCTGAACATTTAATAAAATGGCCACCAGACTATTTTCATTGACCCCCCCTCCTCCCTTTTGTACATTGCTGCAACTTGTTGTTTATTATCTATGCATAGTTACTTCACCCCTACCTACATGTACAAATTACCTCAACTAACTGGTACCACCTGCATATAGCCTCGTTATTGTTATTTTATTGTGTTACTTTAAAAAATATATGATTTACTTTAGTCTATTTGGTAAATATTTTCTTAACTCTTCAACTGCACTGTCAGTTAAGGACTTGTAAGGAAGCATTTCGTGGTAAGGTCTACACTGTATTCGGCGCATGTGACATAAAGTTTGATTTGATTAGCATTGTAAAGTTCAACCCTGTCTTCCATCAAGACATAGGACCAAATAACATGTGCATGTTCCTACTCTTTTACATGGAAAAATAATTCACCGGCAGCACATAGCAGTAACTTTATCCTTCCCCCTTAGAAGACCAACATGGGCAGGTCTCCGGTCGGCTGAAACCACTCTGTTACACCCTGGTGGCTTAGCCACACATGGGTGGGTGCCTGGTGGATAATTTCAGGGTATGGAGACTGCCTGGGTTCCAGGATTACAGGGCGCTGCGGCGGGGGTGTGTCTGTGTGCTGAGCAGCAGGTCTCTTACTTTTCAGGAACAGCCCTGGTTAGTTAGTAGGACACAGCACCCCCCACCTTCACATACCACCATGTTCTAAAAGGGGCACCAGGGTGAGGTGAGGGTTCCACCATGGAAATAGTCATTATAATTTTAAGGGTTCCATGAGCTGTTCTGTCTCTTGTAACTCAATGGAAGGCCATTTCCAGACTTTCAGAGACCTGCTGCAATTGGAAATGGGCCGGTATTGGATTAATGTAATGTAATTAGACTAAGAAACATTTGAACATCTACTGTAGCCTACGTCATTGGCTTGTACATTAAACGTATTCTATTCAAATACTGTATAGTTAGCATAGTTTAGACGTTCAAAAAGAACATATCACCTGTAGAAGTGTGCCTTGTCTACAGTATTTCCTGTTCCACGTCATGCTGCCAATGAATGATAACGAACCTGTTCTCTTGGCCCTAATAAAGTATCTTCACATGACATCCTCATTTCGTGCACAGTATTAGGCTAGTATTCTTTCACCACTCAGGCATCTTTGCTTGCTAATTTAATATTGGGAAAGATCATGTTTTAATTTGGAAACTAGGCTATTTGGAACTGTCCATGACTATAGGCTACACAGTGAATGAAAGAAAAACGTATTTTGTTGTCGAACTACAATGACGTGACCTACTGGCAACATAACATAAATTGGCGATACCAACCTAGATCACAATAATTATCTTCACACGTTGTAATATTCATTCCATATGATGCAATTCACTCTAGGATATTTAATAGCCTAGCATACGTGCATTTGGTTATAATTCATTTTATATAGAGCATATCGTTTATCAACCTACCTGTCTTGCTTGGGATCCTCTCCAGTTGTGCGCCTTGTTCTTTCAGCGATCAAACTCCTAATGTTTACATGGCTGAAATGAACTCTGTCTTTGAGCGTGCGCTCCTCCCATATGCAAACATACAGTGGTCCACCCCCTCTCTGTATTACTGTACAACCTAGCCTACAGTCAGCTGCAGAAACTGTCGCCAAAAACATCACTTATTTTACGTACCTGCCCACTCCTTTGTATATAGCTGACGTTATATAGCACGAGTCCAATAAAGATTATTTAATAGCAAGCATAAAATTGTTTCACCTGACCAGAGGTGATAGACATGATAAAGCAACCTTCCAATACCCACCCATTCAAAGATATATTGCTTAGCATTTTGAAGTGCATTTCAATCTTTTTCTAACTTCCCATAATGAATTAGGACTACAATGTATACAACTGGATATTTGATTGCAATTCAATTTATTTTAATTTATTTTAAATATTTTTAACTCTCATACAAAACATCTAAGAAATAAACATGCTCTATTTAAGCCAGATTGTTCAAAAGAGGTAAAGCCTAGTCTTAGCCAACTAGGCCTGCATGATGATTAAGAAAAATAGGCTATTTATTCCCAGGCCTGTTCTGTAATGAGGACATTGGATAAGTACATAGCCTATCATCACACTTCTTTCTTTGATGTGGGGTTAGGCGTTTTCCAAAGAAGCAAACGACAGGGCCAACCATATGCAACATTTAGTCGGCTACAAGTTTGAGTTAACAGTGCAATTCTTCACAGATTGCTTTTAATGTTTTGTAATCAAGTCTGTCTTTACGATAATTGTTTTATATGTTGGATAATATTTTGTATGTATTTTTGTATGAGTAGGATTTGCCACAGTACGTGATATAGTTATTTAAATAAGTTATTTCCAATCATACAATTGAATTGGAAAAAATCGAACTGGAGCCAACAAACTAAAATGTCTAATATGAATATGTATTTTATCCAATATGCATTCCGTACTTATCTCCGCGATGCACACCACAGGTAATAAATAACTGGTCCAGGATATGTTATGTAATCTAGCTCTGTCATCCATAGATGTCATCACCGTGTCGTTTGAGACTTGCGCGGATAAAACTGATTCAAAATCAGTTTTCAAAGAACAGACAGTTCACCAGCCAATAGACATCACTTCCGATTCTGATGACGTAGGTCGTCCTCCTCGGTTCCTGTTTGAGGTTCCTCCATTCAAAGAGATAACTGTCCGTAAAAATATAACGTTTTAGTAATTGATTTAGTAGGTCGCATATACCGTAACTGGTGACGAAAGCTTTCATTATAGACCGTTATGGAGACTTCCGGAAACTCTCACAAGAAACCGAAGCTGAGCAACTCGTCCAGCGAGAATTGGGTGAGTTGTTGTATTCATTCCTACCCCGGCGACCGCTGCCACGTCAACAATATGCTGCTGAACTATCAATGTTGTCTCTTGTTTCTGCAATTTCTGTTCCCAGTAAAACATTTACTGCTATAATTAAATTATGCAATACTTTCTTAGCTGCGCGGAATGGCCGTGTTACTAGGATTGAAGGAATGCAATTAGTTAGCTTCTTAGTCTTGCCACCAAATGCCAGACAGACAGCCATTTGTATCAAGCTATAGCTTGCACGACATTTCAAAAGCAAGCTGTTCTGCCATATAGCTACTGCTATATGCTGCAGTTAGCTAGTTAACTATGAGATACTGTATCTGTTGCAAAATGATCTGTACCTTGACGTACATTTTTTGTGTGACTCTCAAAATGCTTCTTGCTAATCTCAGCAGGAGCCTAGTGACAGAGCACATGCATTGGGATGTAGAACTATGTCACATTACTGTACATTAGGGTCAAACCAGTCCTTCAACGTTTTTGTCATAATATTGCTGATTACCTTTTGCTTCATGAGTAAGAAATGTGCTGGACTCGGTGCAAGTCATTGTGGCTTCTGTACGTTGCAAAGTCACAGTCAGTGTTGGCTGCAAATGCAAAGGAACACATGGGACTAAGTCAGTGTAATTTGATATGAAACTAAAGGACAGAACAATATTGTGATTGCAGGGAACGCAGAGGGCGACTAATGTGACCTACCAGGCTCATCATGTCAGCAGGAACAAGCGTGGTCAGGTGGTGGGGACAAGAGGGGGCTTCCGTGGATGTACTGTCTGGCTCACAGGTATACAGAAGAACTAAAGTTCAGTTCGCCTGGTCCCAGATCTGTTTGGGCTGTGTTGTCAACTCCTAGGGTCATTGGTTGTTGTGAGACTGACCTTAGGAGTTGGCAAGACCACACAAACAGATCTGGGACCAGGCTATCGTCAGTTAGAAATACAAACGTTTTTTTAAGCCTTTCTTTCAGTCACTTTATATTCACTCACACTAACTCACCATTGAACAAGGTTTACTGATGTATTTAGGTTTCAAGTACTACCAAAAGACAATATTAGCATTCAATCAACAGTAGCATTTCTGAAGACTGCATCACATTCATCCACGCTCTGCCTTCAATTCTAATATTGTCAGGCACCATTTGTTATCATGCATTCAAAGCTAATATTGACGGCCACCATTTTCATCATTCATTCAATGCTAATATTGACGCAATGCTAAAATGGGGGTATTGCTAGTTGGCTACACTCAATACTAATATTGACCAACCACCATCAACACCTATTCCTCACCACTCTCTCCCACCCAGGTCTGTCTGGGGCTGGGAAGACCACGGTGAGCATGGCCCTGGAGGAGTACCTGGTGTGCCACGGCATCCCCTGCTACTCGCTGGATGGAGACAACATCCGCCAGGGCTTAAACAAGAACCTGGGCTTCAGCCCTGAGGACCGCGAGGAGAACGTCAGGCGTATAGCCGAGGTGGCCCGCCTGTTCGCCGACGCAGGACTCGTCTGCATCGCCAGCTTCATCTCTCCCTACGGACGGGTGAGTGAGGGGGGGAACAAGTGAGAGAAAGAGGAGAGGGAGGTAGAGACAGAATAGAAGAGGATATCGGAAGACCGAGGGGAAGAGGTGATAAGTCATGAGAGAGGAGAGGAAAGAGAGCAAGAGTTGTGAGTTGTGTTTTGCCTGTAATTCCCAGTTGACGATTTCAAATACACTATCATCATCGTCAGGAGTTAACTATCCCGTTGTTTGTCTCCCCATCGTCCAGGATCGTGTGAATGCCAGGAAGATCCACGAGGCTGCAGGCTTGCCCTTCTTCGAGGTGTTTGTTGACGCGCCGCTTGACGTGTGTGAACAGCGAGACGTCAAGGGCCTCTACAAGAGAGCCAGGGCTGGAGAGATCAGAGGTAAGGCAAGATGAATAACACATGCTTATTAGAGGTCGATTAATTAGGGCCAATTTCAAGTTTTCATAACAATCGGAAATCCATTTTTTTATTTTTTATTTTTTGCTACACCTTTATTTATCCTTTATTTAACTAGGCAAGTCAGTTAAGAACACATTCTTATTTTCAATGACGGCCTAGGAACGGTGAACTGCTTTGTTCAGGGGCAGAATGACAGATTTTTACCTTGTCAGCTCGGGGATTCAATCTTGTAACCTTACAGTTAACTAGTCCAACGCTCTAACCACCTGATTACATTGCACTCCACGAGGAGACTGCCTGTTATGCGAATGCAGTTAGAAGCCAAGGTAAGTTGCTAGCTAGCATTAAACTTATCTCTTAAAAAACAATCAATCAATCATAATCACTAGTTAACTACACATGGTTGATGATATTGCTAGTTTATCTAGCATGTCCTGCGTTGCGTATAATCGATGCGGTGCGTATTCGTGAAAAAGGACTCGTTGCTCCAATGTGTACCTAACCATAAACATCCATGCCTTTCTTAAAATCAATACACAAGTATATATTTTTAAACCTGCATATTTAGTTAATATAGCCTGCTAACATGACTCGTTGCGAACTGCGAAGACTATTTCTTCTTAACAAAGACAGCCAACTTCGCCAAACGGGATGATTTAACAAAAACGCATTTGCGAAAAAAGCACAATCGTTGCATGACTATACCTAACCAGAAACAAAATTTTAAACCTGCATATTTAGCTAAAAGAAATCCAGGTTAGCAGGCAATATTAACCAGGTGAAATTGTGTCACTTCTCTTGCGTTCATTGCACGCAGAGTCAGTGTCTATGCGACAGTTTGGGCTGCCTAATTTGCCAGAATTCTTACGTAATTATGACATAACATTGAAGGTTGTGCAATATAACAGGAATATTTAGACTAATGGATGCCACCCGTTAGATAAAATACAGAACGGTTCCGTATTTCACTGAAAGAATAAACGTCTTGTTTTCGAGATGATAGTTTCCGTATTCGACTATATTAATGACCTACAGCTCGTATTTCTGTGTGTTATTATGTTATAACTAAGTCTATGATTTGATAGAGCAGTCTGACTGAGCGATGGTAGGCAGCAGCAGGCTCGTAAGCATTCATTCAAACAGCACTTTTGTGCGTTTTGCCAGCAGCTCTGCTGTTTATGACTTCAAGCCTATCAACTCCCGAGATTAGGCTGGTGTAACCGATGTGAAATGGCTAGCTAGTTTGCGGGATGCACGCTAATAGCATTTCAAATGTCACTCGCTCTAAGACTGAGTGGTTGTTCCCCTTGCTCTGCATGGGCAACGCTTTTGTTGATGTGTTTCCTGGTTCGAGCCCAGATAGGAGCGAGGAGAGGGACGGAAGCTATACTGTTACACTGGCAATACTAAAGTGCCTATAAGAACATCCAATAGCCAAAGGTATATGAAATACAAATCGTATAGAGAGAAATGGTCCTATAATTCCTATAACAACTACAACCTGAAACTTCTTACCCGGGAATATTGAAGACTCATGTTAAAAGGAACCACCAGCTTTCATATGTTCTCATGTTCTGAGCAAGGAACTTAAAGGTTAGCTTTCTTACATGGCACATATTGCACTTTTACTCTTCTCCAACACTTTCTTTTTGCATTATTTAAACCAAATTGAACATGTTTCATTATTTGAGGCTAAATTGATTTTATTGATGTATTATATTAAGTTCAAATAAGTGTTCATTCAGTATTGTTGTAATTGTCATTATTACAAGCAAAATGTTTTTAATCGGCTGATTTAATCGGGATCTGCTTTTTTGGTCCTCCAATAATCGGTATCGGTGTTGAAAAGTCATATTCGGGCGACCTCTAATGCTTTTAGGCATTTGACCATAACTCTCTTATAGCATTAGTATGTATGAAAAAGTTGGAGAGAAGTCTCTAGAGAAAGTATGTAAAGTGTATTGGTTTTGACCAGCAGGAACATGAGATCTCATGTCTTCGGCTGTTGTTACCAGAGGAAGTGCTGTGTCATTTATCGTTCAGTGAAACAGTGAGTCACAAGCTTAGGAAGCTGCTGGGACAAGATATTCATCTAGTCTAGTGCACCCTGCTGAGCTCGGAGTCAGTTCATTTGTCATATGCACAGTATCCCCACGGTGTGCACAGTATCCCCACGGTGTGCACAGTATCCCCACGGTGTAAACAGTCCAATGAAATGCTTACTTACAGGTTCCTTCATGCTAAGCTCTGAGCTGTAGGCATGAGACAATATACTGCGAAGCCTGGTTAAGCTCTCCAACTGGTCAAGACATGATCTACCAGGTGCCATATGTCAGGTAGTAGAGTGACTAATTGAATGGGGGGATGGGGTGGGATTCAGCCCTGTTCGAGTGCGTCCTCAGGCCACACTATTAAGAATCTTGTCTCTTCCTGTCACACCAATCTGGATAATGAGCTGTGTGAACCAAAAAGCCTGTCTAGATTTCTGTTAATTTGTGTGACTTGTGCAGTGTTTCCAACCAGAGGTACAAGGGCCCCTGGGGTTACTTGGTCTATCCACAGTGCTACTTGAGAAGACTCATGAGACAATAGGGTTGCTGTTCAAATGCACACGAGGGGGTACTTCAGGGGTACTCTGGGTAGAGAACAATTCAGTTGGTGGTACAATAACTGTTAACGTTTGTGAGCCACTGACTCAGTGGATAGATATGACCTTCCCTGCAACATTAATGAAGTCACAACCTTTCTGCAAATTACATATTGTTTCATATTCAGCCATTGTTATTCATGCCAATTGAGGGACTGATTTAGCTATTCCATAAATTCATTGTGACTGTTTTCTCCATGCGTCAGGTTTCACTGGGATAGACTCGGAGTATGAGAAACCAGAGGCCCCAGAACTGGTGCTGAAGACTGACTCCTGCAGTGTCAACGAGTCTATACAGCAGCTCATTGACCTGCTACATGAGAAGGTGAGAGAAACAACCTTCTCTTTCATCCATCCATTGATGAGTTTTGGCATAAACAGATTCATTGAAACATGGAAGCATGCTGTCATATTTAATTTCCACCACTAGATGGCAGTGTCTTCACACTTTCAGATTGGGATTCACATTTCCAAAATACTAACGCCTCACAGCTGAATAACCCCCACTTTCACACCCCTGAATTCTTATCCAACGCGATCAACCTCAAGGATGTTCTCGTTTTACCATGATGTTTTGTGCATTTTCACTGGTATAATGAATGAATATTTGTAGGATATAGTGCCGGTGGATGCTTCCTATGAAGTGAAGGAGCTGTACGTAGTTGAGAACAAGCTGGACCTGGCCAAGACGGATGCTGAAACACTACCTGCTGTGCAGATTGGAAAGGTAACCGTTCTCATCAAATACCATTTTTACTAACACCTACTGGTGTTTTCCGAGAGTCTACAGGGGATGGATAGATTCTAAAGGCCTATGTTAAAGTGATAAGGGAACATTTCTGAAAGTGTGATCCATGTTCGACCATACTTTGAATGCTGTTGAACCATTATTTGAGTGCTGATTGACCACTGTTTGATCACAGGTGGACATGCAGTGGGTTCAGGTGCTTGCTGAGGGCTGGGCCACCCCTCTGAACGGCTTCATGAGGGAGAGGGAGTTCCTGCAGTGTCTCCATTTTGACTGTCTGCTGGACGGTAAGACGGCATCATGGCCCTTTCTCAACAATCTTTCCTTGATCCCTGATGTTTTCCTCTGGTTCTCTCCTCAAAATGTCTGCCTTAGAGTCCTTTCCTTGCCTACTTCTCAAAATGTCTGCCTTTCTTAATCCTCTCCACTTCTCACTGACATTTTGAGAAGGAGGTGCTGTGATAAATACAGGTGTATTTCTCTGTGAAGTCAAATAAATCGATGGATGTTATGCTCTATAATGGCCACTAGAGGGAGATGAAACCTCTCAAAAGGACATGTTCAGATCAAATCAAATGTTATTTGTGACATGGCCGAATACAACAGATGTAGACCATGCAGTGAAATGACTTACAAGCTCTTAACCAACACTGCAGTTAAAATATAGAGCAGCAGTAAAATAACAGTACCGAGGCTGTGTACAGGGGGTACAGGAACAATGTGTCGAGGTAATATGTACATGTAGAGTTGGAACAAGTGGTCTTGATTAGCTCATCATTACCTCAAAATGACCGAATACATTAGTTAATCAAAAGTAAGTCTGATTTTTAGATGAAAAAATCAGAGGGATAATCTTACCATGCTATTGTGTTGAGTCATCGTGATCCTTTTACACTTCAGGCTCAAGACTTTTAATTCTCTGGAAACAAATGGAACCGGTACCTTTTGAGTTGTGCTGAAGGAACACCGCGGGGCCCAGTCTTTGGTATTGGTGAAACTGTGTAATTACACCAATTTCCTACACAGAGTTTGAATTTCCAAAAAAGAGTCAATTTGCTTTTATTGCCCACATAACACTGACCCTTAAGGCGACGTGTGTGATGTGTTGCCAATACCTACTGGCACACACACACACACACACGCAGCATAAAAATGTGTTCAAGAACAGAAATGATAACCAAGCCAGTGTTTCATTAGCTGTCTGATATCACAGGTGTTTCTTACAGCAACAACTCTCTACTCTTCACAGCACCAACGAGTCATTTTTGGATCAGGTCTTGTTTGGTTTTTCTTTAGATATGATTTCAATATGTTTTGGACCAGAGCTAATGGTGACTCTATGCTGTGGCAAATAAGGGAAACTGGGCCTGTGTACTTGGTAGAGAACGCTGAATGACGTGTCCATGTGCAATGCCCTCACTCGGGTTTCGCTTGTTTGTCCTAGCGAGGGAAATGTGAGCGGAGGAAAAGGATGAAGCCTTAATATTGATTGCCTCCACAAACTATCGTTTGTCTATTTCCAGTTCCTTCTAGGGATTTTACAGTGGCTGACCCTTACGGCGCTGGAGGAGCTTCCGTTCCACACAATCACCACTGAACCAAACATGACTGGATAGAAGTCGGATCATTTCTTCATTTAAATAACACAACTTTTGTAGTTAAATGACCCTTTTACCCTCACTTTCACTTCAGGTTGCACAATTCTGGTGACTTTCCCAAAATTCCCCAGTTTTCCAGAAATTCTGGTTGGAAGATTCCTGGAATTAAGAGGAAATAAGCAGGAAATATGGGAATCCTCCAACCAGGATTTCTGGTAAACCAGGGCATTTGGGGAATGTTACTGGAATTTTACAACCCTACTCTCACTTCATTGTAATCCGTCCCTGATTTGGAGTCCCAGTTAATACGATTGACAAGGACACCAGCATTTCCCTGGTAGATGACTGTGTTGTGTGTTTGTGCCAGCTCCTTGTTTGGCATGGGCCAGGCTGGGACAGCAGGCGTGTGTGTGTGTTCACGTGTCTTATTGAAGCCAGCTGTGTGTGCTAACTCTGTGACAGAGGACGGAGGAGTGGTGGCCGGGTGGTTGGCAGCAATGGCATCCCATCCAGCAACACACCATCTGATCCAATAGGATGTGAAAAGCGTGCTGGTCATGTTGGTTTAATCAAGGTGTAGGGCTAAATGAATCTGCCAACGTCATGTCAACACGGGGCCTCTCTTTCTTTTCTCTTTTTCTTTCTTTCTGCGCGGGTCAGAAACCACCTGAATGCACAAGACTGGATGGTGTTTGTTCCCTAAACACCTCATATATCTTAAATGTCTAAATATTCCCTGGTATAGTATGCAGTAGATAGGCTGTACTTGAAGTTATTGTAGGAGAGACAGTTAAACTGATGCTGCAGGTTTGCTGATGGGGCTGTCTGGTTTCTGACCTATCATCTTCCTCTGTCAGCAGTCTGATGTTGATTTATTCTGTGTCTCAAAGCACTAACATGGCTACCTTCCATGTCTCCTTTCCTTTATTCAACCTCTGACCCCCTCAATGAACCAAACCACCTGTTCCCCTCCCGTCCTCTAGGTGGCGTCATCAACCTGTCTGTGCCGGTGGTGTTGCCGGTGTCGGGGGCGGACAAGGAGCGTCTGGACGGCGTCACGGCCATGGCCCTGGTGTATGAGGGCCGCCGTGTGGCCATCCTCCGCAACCCCGAGTTCTACGAGCACCGCAAGGAGGAGCGCTGCGCCCGCCAGTGGGGCACTACCTGCAAGGACCACCCCTACATCAAGGTCAGTGGTTAGTTCCAGAGACCCCTACCACATAGACAGACAGGGCAGCCACGGTCCGGTCCACTGCACCGCGAGGGGTGTTATGCCAGCAAAAGCTGTGTTGAAAACTGTTGAGTAACACTCCTACATCAAGGTCAGTGGTTAGTTCCAGAGACCCTATCACATAAACGAGCAGGGGGGGCTACGGACCGTTCCACTGCACAGTAAGGGGTGTCTTGACTTTCCAACGAAAGCTGTCCATTTGAAAACTGTCATGTAACATGTCAAAACGACGATGTTTGTTTTCCTTTGAGTGTTTCTTATCTTTGTTTGGCTCAAACCGGTGCTCTTGACAGTTTCATATGACAGTTTATGTCATGTGACACGGAGGAGCCTTGGCGTTCTCACACCTCCCTCCACCAGGTTTATTATCATACACCCATACCTTCTGTTACAGCTCCACAGTCTCCAGAGCTGTATAGAATGTCCCACTGGTAGTTATTATGAAATGGATCCCTGGTCATAATGCTGAACAATGCAGGCATGGCCCCTGAGATGGTTACCCTTAATGTGATGTTTGATAAACACCCTCCCCATGTCCAACTCAACCAACTCTCCCCTTGTACGTACACACACACACACATCGTTCTAATAGAAGACAGATCCTAGGTGACCCTTTTCCTCAGTGCTGCTTATGGAAGGACTGAATAAAGTGGAGTAGTGTCGTAAAGAAATGGGCTGCTGCTGCTCTCCTTCCCCTGTCAGAAGTGCTTGTGTAATCGCTCCATCGCCCTCGGACCGCCCTCAATTTGCACATGTGTTTTATTTGGATCGCAGTCTCTCTCGCCCCCCTCTCTCCATCTGGCCCCTTCAAACGGCCTTTTATTTACACAGGGCTTTTAGTAAAGCTGTCCTGGACTTGGAGCTGGCCCTGCTGAACACATTACCCCTCGCCAGCAGCCACCCACCTCATCCATTCCAAATATACCTGAGCAAAGATGGCAACAATGGTTTCTTATTATTATGGACTGTTATTATATCAGTGGGCGCTCAGGTAGACTTCGTGGCGTCCTGAAATGATCCCACCCCCCTGCTTTAAAAAAAACTACAGGCGCCAGCCCAGCCGTGGCGAGGGATCAGACCTGGGAAAGCTGTCTTGCGCACACACAAGTGTAGTCACACACACGCCACCACGTCACACAACAGGACTGGAGATTTATAACCGGGGAGGACAATTGTGAAATTTCATTTTTGAAACCCTATCTTCAAGACTGATGGTGGCAGGAGCCGGGCTAGGGTTATTTTTGCTATCTGTCTCGGGACAATTTGGGCTCCCATTGTTATGGATTAGTGTGGGTTTGCACACACACACACACACACACACACACACACACACACACACACACACACACACACACACACACACACACAGAGAGGGAGCTGGAGTAGTGCTATACTGTCTTCAACCCAACTCGGTCTGGTGATTTTAAACACACTGAACAGACACACACTAACACCACGGTGGCTCATTTTAAAGCCCTGCCCTGTTGAGTCATTGGCTGGGTGAGATGCTGTGAATTTGCATCTCCTGTTTCACTCAAAATGCCCTTCAATTCAACAAAGTTGAACAGCCAACACTATCTTCAGCGTCTCTTATCCATTCTGGGTTGGTGTTCAGTTGTAGGCACTGTCAGTTTACCAAGAAAGCAGTGTGGTTGGCTGTCCATCAGGTACCCATAATCCTCTAGTGCGTCTGTCTCTGGCGGCTCTGGCCCTGCTGCAATGCATGCTGGGTAGTGGGTTCTCCCAGACCTGTCACTCTGTTTCTCCAGCGGTGCCTCCTGTCCTGTCTCCGCTGTGTGTGTACAGCTTGCTATGATTAAGGTGTCACTCGTTTAACACACACACACTTTAACTCCCTGCGCTGTAGACGATCCGTCAACACACCCCTCGCAGGCGGCAGCCCCTCATCCCGTCTCCGTCTCTCTCTGAGACGAGGAATAACCTGCTCCGTATTACGTCGCGGTCAATCCACGTTTCCTGTTTACTCCTGTCCGTGCCGCCAGGGAGATGGGAGCCTTCACGTCGGAAACTACAGCATGCTGAGTTGTTTAATTTAGCAGGAGTCCCTTTGTATCTAAAACACAGTGTGTGTGTGTGTGTGTGTTATCGTGTAAATGCAGCTTTGGGTTACCCCTGAGCTAGCATTCTACTATCATTTTCCATCTTAGAATGTTTATTAGATCTACTGTGTGTTTGGGAATTGAAACGGTTTTTCCTCAGATGGGTCTTTTCATGTCTCAGCCGCCAAAGTGAGGGTTATTCGTCTTCTTAGCCACTGATCTGGAGCCAGTAGATCAGACTAGTTGGATCAAGTGGAATGAAAGGCATCTCTTCACACCGTTACACTGAACTCCATCCATCTATCCTTCCTCTCTGACTTATTGATGATAACAACAAGAGGGCAGAGTTTTAGCAGCCTTCAGTTCTCTCAATGTTTTCTTGAACACTGAAGATGTGTGCAGTGTATACAACCTTGTGGATAATACATGCTCCATCTCTGTTGTGAAAGACGTCCTACTACAACTTACAAAGACTTGGGCGAAATGCACTACCAACGTCTGTCAGACAGTCAGTGCTACTGTGGAATCGTCCTCAGAATATGAATTCTAGTCTGTGGAATCTAAGACTCCGCCTCCATACAGTTACATCCATAGGAACCCACCCCCTTTAAATCCAAACCTTTACATGCCACTGTGAGCGTTTTTATATGGGACATCACAACTGCTCACTAGTAGGCTGGTATTGTTTTCTAACTTCGACTCCTTGAGTAATATTGAATAGCCATTCTCTATAAGACACATTTGTGTATATGCTTCTGGACCCCCCTGGTCCTGCCATAGTCTATCCATAGTCCTGATTTGATGGCTTGATTACCTACCCTGCAGTGTGTACTCCATAAAGAGCCCAGTGGTTACAGCACAGGCACAGTACATGCCCAGAAAGGCAGACCAAGAGTTATAGCCTGAAACAATGCTGGCTTTGCCTGGGTTTAGCAGTACTTTGGGGACATTAGAACAATATTGTAAGGGGGGGGGGGAATCGCTTCAATGTGGTCCATGAGCTCATCGTGGATGGTGTCTCGTTGTGGATTACATTACACGTCATATTTTGTGTTCCTCCTGAGTTTTTTCCTGCTAAAGTCGAGAGGAATGCGGTCAAAGGCATAAAGCAAAGGGGATTCTTCATTCTTCCTGGGCTCCAATTTGTAGGAGTCTCAAAGGCATAAAGCAAAGGGGATTCTTCATTCTTCCTGGGCTCCAATTTGTAGGAGTCTCAACTTTTTTAGATGTTCTATTTCAAGTTGTCTGGGGGCTGTTATTGATTTATCCATAATCCCGCCCCTCTTTCAGCAGTTGCCAGATTGGGGTGGTTTACTGTTTTGAAACAGTCCTTGATGGCTGTCATAACCGCAGTATGAACATGGTAGAGGAGTTAGAGAATGCCACTTGTTTAGCATCAATTTCAAATTGATCCATAGCCGCAGGCTCTTCATGTACCTCTGACAGGATTGGATAGTTATAAGCAATATGGTCATTACTGCACCTCTCTCTTCTTTGATAGTCTGAAATGTTCACCATATTGCTTACAGCTATCCAGTCTTTTCAGATCTGCACAATACCCGGGTTGAAATAAGTTCTGGTAAAAAGGTCATTGAAATGTCCTGGAAAAATATTTTTTGAAAAGTGGGAACCCTGGAAAATATATGAGTCACAGTGAAGTGGGTGTGGTATTGTATGATGTTAATGGTCAGAGTGTTGTCTCTCTGTCTGGTCCAGATGGTAATGGAGAGTGGAGACTGGCTGGTAGGAGGAGACCTGCAGGTCCTGGACAAGATCAGCTGGAACGACGGCCTGGACCAGTACAGACTCACCCCCACTGAGCTCAAACACAAGTTCAAGGAGATGAATGCAGGTAACGGTAGAGAGTTAGATCTCTCTCTCTCTATTTTGCTCTCTCTGTTTTAAGAAAACCAGGATGTCTCAATAAAGATGGAGCATCTAAATCAGTCTTTCTCTGCCCTCTTTCTCCCTCCAGACGCGGTGTTTGCCTTCCAGCTGCGTAACCCGGTGCACAACGGCCACGCCCTCCTCATGCAGGACACCCACAAGCGTCTGATCGAACGGGGCTACCGCCGGCCCGTCCTACTGCTGCACCCGCTGGGCGGCTGGACCAAGGACGACGACGTGCCGTTGGAGTGGCGCATGAAGCAGCACGCCGCCGTGCTGGACGAGGGCGTGCTGAAACCCGAAAACACCATCGTGGCCATCTTCCCGTCGCCCATGATGTACGCTGGCCCCACTGAGGTAAGCTTAGCAGTAACCTGACCATAGAACCCGTAGAACGGGCTTCCCTATTCAAGTCAATGGTTGAAATAATGGGAGGACTGGCAGCCAAGTCTGTTCTATGGATTCTATTTCTATGGACCTGACACTTAAATTGCCTGACTGTCACATGATGGGACGGTCCACACGTGACTTATGAAATCAGCTTAATCTAACATGGATGGCAATTTACATTCAGAATTAGAAAGTTCAATATAATCTCTGTCACTTTGTATTGTACTTACTTGATGCCTGTCTAGCTGTTTGAAGTCTCCTGCTGTCCTTTAATCATGTAGTCCGGGTTATGGGGAGACGATCATTGAGACCAGACTGAGCTCTGTTCTGTTCTGGGGAACACGATGCAGCCTGAAAAGGCCCATCATCTGTCTGTGTGATCTTACAGCCTGACATCAAATGCACCACAAAAGCATCCTCATTGTTAAAAGTAGAACCAACCCGTTTCTGTTTTTTTTTTTGAGCCTTCTGAGAATAAATAAACGTTTTATAATGTAATTCCATTGTCCTCCAAGAGTTGCTGCATGTTCTCTGTAATTCTGGCACCTTTTGGATAGTGAGGTAGTGGTAGGGATCCCTTCTCTTCAGATGGACTTAAATAAAATAATCAAATACTTCTTCACCCTGAAATAATACAACAGGCTTAAGATCAGTCCAGGCCCATACATTTAGGAGAAGATGAACGATCTTCCGGACTCATCTAACACCCTATGAAATGTTTTGTGTGTTTGACTACATATGCTGTATTCCCATCCATAATAAGTCAAGTTTATTTGTCGTACAGTACCTTCAGAAAGTAGTCATACCTCTTGACTGATTCCACATCTTGTTGTTACAGCCTGAATTCACAATGGATTAAATAGATGTATTTCTCACCCATCTACACACACAATACCCCATGATGAAAAAAGAGAAAATGTGTTTTTTTAAAACATTTATGCAAATGTGTTAATTAAATGCAGAAATAGCTCATTAACATAAGTATTCACACCCCTGAGTCAATACACGTTAGAATCACCTTTGGCAGTGATTTAAAGCTGTGAGTCTTTCTGGGTAATTCTCTAAGAGCTGTACACATCTGGATTGTACAATATTTGCCCATTATTTTGTTCAATATTCTTCGAACTCTGTCAAATTGGTTGTTGATCGTTGCTTGACAACCTGTTTCAAGTCTTGCCACAGATTTTCAAGCAGATTAAAGTCAAAACTGTAACTCGGCCACTCCGGAACATTCCCTGTCTTCTTTGTAAGCAAGTCCAGTGTAGATTTGGCCTTGTGTTTTGGGTTATTGTCCTGCTGAAAGGTAATTAATCAGCCAGTGTCTGGTGGAAAGCAGACTGAACCAGGGTTTCCTCTGTATTTAGGTTCATTTTTGATCCTCTAACTCCCCAGTCCTTAACGATTACAAGCGGAACCATAACATGATGCAGCTACAACTATGCTTGACAATATGGAGTGTGACACTCTGTTATGTGTGGTCCTGGAAGTGCCCCAAACATATTCAGGACAAATGATTTGCTTTGACACATTTTTTTCAGTATTTCTTTAGTGCCGTGTTGCAAACAGGATGCATGTTTTGGAATATTTTTATTCTGTACAGCTTCCTTTTAACTCTGTCAATTAGGTTCGTATTGTGGAGAAACTACAATGTTGATCCATCCTCAGTCTTCTCCTATCACAGCTATTAAACTCTGTGACTGTTTTAACGTCCCCATTGGCCTCATGGTGAAATCCCTGAGCGGTTTCTGAGTTATGAAGGACGCTTCTATCTTTTGTAGTGACTGAGTGTATTGATACACCATCCAAAGTGTAATTAATAACTACACCAGGCTCAAAGGGATATTACATGTCTGCTTTTTCTATTTTTACCCATCTACCCATTGGTGCCCTTCTTTGTGAGGCATTGAAAAACCTCCCTGGTCTTTGTGGTTGAATCTGTGTTTGAAATTCACTGCTCGGTTGAAGGACCTTACACTTATCTGTATGTGTGGAGTACAGAGATGAGTCATTAAAAATCGTGTTAAACACTTTCACACAGAATGAGTCTATGCAACTTATTATGTGACTTGTTACTCCTGAACTTATTTAGGCTCGCCGTAACAACGGGGTTGAATACTTAGTGACCGAAGACATTTCAGCTTTTCATTTATCAGTTCGTAAAATAAAAAAACATATTTTGACTTTGATATTATGGGGTGTTGTGTGTAGGCCAGTGACACAACATTGAATCCATTTTAAATTCAGGTTGTAGCAACCACAATGTGGAACAAGTCAAGGGGTGTGAATACTTTCTGAAGGCTCAGGATACACATGGTACAACGTACAATGACGTGCTTACCTACAGGTTCTCTATCCACGATGCCACGTGATACGCAGTACAATGACGTGCTTACCTACAGGTTCTCTATCCACGATGCCACGTGATACGCAGTACAATGACGTGCTTACCTACAGGTTCTCTATCCACGATGCCACGTGATACGCAGTACAATGACGTGCTTACCTACAGGTTCTCTATCCACGATGCCACGTGATACGCAGTACAATGATGTGCTTACCTACAGGTTCTCTATCCACGATGCCACGTGATACGCAGTACAATGACGTGCTTACCTACAGGTTCTCTATCCACGATGCCACGTGATACGCAGTACAATGACGTGCTTACCTACAGGTTCTCTATCCACGATGCCACGTGATACGCAGTACAATGACGTGCTTACCTACAGGTTCCCTATCCACGATGCCACGTGATACGCAGTACAATGGCGTGCTTACCTACAGGTTCCCTATCCACGATGCCACGTGATACGCAGTACAATGACGTGCTTACCTACAGGTTCTCTATCCACGATGCCACGTGATACGCAGTACTATGACGTGCTTACCTACAGGTTCCCTATCCACGATGCCACGTGATACGCAGTACAATGACGTGCTTACCTACAGGTTCCCTATCCACGATGCCACGTGATACGCAGTACAATGGCGTGCTTACCTACAGGTTCCCTATCCACGATGCCACGTGATACGCAGTACAATGACGTGCTTACCTACAGGTTCTCTATCCACGATGCCACGTGATACGCAGTACAATGACGTGCTTACCTACAGGTTCTCTATCCACGATGCCACGTGATACGCAGTACAATGACGTGCTTACCTACATGTTCTCTATCCACGATGCCACGTGATACGCAGTACAATGACGTGCTTACCTACAGGTTCCCTATCCACGATGCCACGTGATACGCAGTACAATGACGTGCTTACCTACAGGTTCTCTATCCACGATGCCACGTGATACGCAGTACAATGACGTGCTTACCTACAGGTTCCCTATCCACGATGCCACGTGATACGCAGTACAATGACGTGCTTACCTACAGGTTCTCTATCCACGATGCCACGTGATACGCAGTACAATGACGTGCTTACCTACAGGTTTCCTATCCACGATGCCACGTGATACGCAGTACAATGACGTGCTTACCTACAGGTTCTCTATCCACGATGCCACGTGATACGCAGTACAATGACGTGCTTACCTACAGGTTCTCTATCCACGATGCCACGTGATACGCAGTACAATGACGTGCTTACCTACAGGTTCTCTATCCACGATGCCACGTGATACGCAGTACAATGACGTGCTTACCTACATGTTCTCTATCCACGATGCCACGTGATACGCAGTACAATGACGTGCTTACCTACAGGTTCCCTATCCACGATGCCACGTGATACGCAGTACAATGACGTGCTTACCTACAGGTTCTCTATCCACGATGCCACGTGATACGCAGTACAATGACGTGCTTACCTACAGGTTCCCTATCCACGATGCCACGTGATACGCAGTACAATGACGTGCTTACCTACAGGTTCCCTATCCACGATGCCACGTGATACGCAGTACAATGACGTGCTTACCTACAGGTTCTCTATCCACGATGCCACGTGATACGCAGTACAATGACGTGCTTCCCTACAGGTTCTCTATCCACGATGCCACGTGATACGCAGTACAATGACGTGCTTCCCTACAGGTACCTACATGATACGGTTAAGAGGACGCAGGTTAAGAATGATACAAATTAAGATCAATGTAATAAAATGTTTAGTACATTTAGCAGGAATATAAATACAGGGAAGGCACCGTAGGATATGTGCCGGGGAGGGGCATAAAAATAGAATAGCCGCCAGGTTGGAGGGAGTGGGTTCACATGGCCCTGAGTGTCCATCTTAAGACTCGCTTCCAACCTGGCAACCAGCTAACAAAACAATGCACTCCATCCCTCCCTCTCCAGACTGCCTACAGAGTTTAACTGTTTTTTTTCTTCTCCTCCTAACTCCCTTTGTTCTCTCATCAAGGTCTTTTAGTTTAAGACTAGCGTTTTTAAGGTTGAAGACTTCCAATTTTAAAAGTAGGATGGGAGCGTATGGGTGGTTAAATAGTGGGATTGGCCCAAAGAATGAAGTCTTGTTTTCTTTAGTCATTTGAAACTTCCACTCAAGAAATCCGTTTATTGTTGTTTCTGTAATGTGTTGTAAAACCGGATTCTCGCATGTGGGCGCTACGTTCGGGGGGGGGTTTGAGCACTCCTGTCCAAACGTCATTACCGTAATTGGCTGTTTATTATTGAAGAAAGTGCTTTGTAATGTAATTATAGGGGGCTTGCGTCCATGTCCATCGGTGGTAGCAGCGAGAGCAATGTCCACTCGTATTTAGGGGAATTGTGCTCCACCGTATGTGATTACGAATCAGTCAAGGTAATCAAGTGCTGTTTTTCCCTTCCCATCGGTCTCACCACAATGTGGCTGTTGTGCCAAGGCTTCCTTGTTTCTCCAACCCAGTGAAAGAGCTGCCCAACCACTTCCCCTTCTCCTGGCTTCCCATTAAAATGTTCTAAACGTTCTCATCCTCTGAGTGACCAGAGGGGGTTTTCCCATTAGAAATGCTAAAGGGTAGAATTGGAAATGCTAAAAGGTAGAATTGGAAATGCTAAAAGGTAGAATTGGAAATGCTAAAAGGTAGAATTGGAAATGCTAAAAGGTAGAATTGGAAATGCTAAAAGGTAGAATTGGCGCTAAATCAGAAATACCAGCTAGTATTTTCACCCATTGGAAATGCCAACATTTAGCGTTGACTTTTAGTTTTGAGTAACTAAAGCAAACAAAAAAAATTTCCTCCATAAAACCACAGGTGCAGTGGCACTGCCGAGCCCGAATGGTGGCCGGCGCCAACTTCTACATCGTGGGTCGCGACCCGGCGGGCATGCCCCACCCAGCCACGGGAAAGGACCTGTACGAGCCAACCCATGGGGCTAAAGTCCTCACCATGGCGCCTGGACTCATCACCCTGGAGATTGTACCCTTCAAGGTGGCCGCCTACAACAAAGCCAAGAGGGCCATGGACTTCTACGACCCCAAGAAGTAAGCCCTGTCACTCATCGTTTGTTTTTCAGTCTCCGTTCCATCTCGTTATTGTATTTTTTTTTAGGGGGTAGATCAGCTTTAATATTGTAGAAACAACACACAATAAGGAGATAATCTGTCTGCCATTTTGTGTTTGCGTGAAGGACAGGATGATTAATTGTTTTATCTATTTTTATTTAACCTGAACTTGGCAAGTAAGTTAAGAACAAATTCTTATTTACAATGCCGGCCTAGAAACAGTGGGTTAACTGCCTTGTTCAAGGGCAGAAAGACATATTTTTACCTTGTCAGCTCAGGGATTGGTTCTGGCAACCTTTCGGTTACTGGCCCAACGCTCTGACCACTAGGCTACCTTCCGCCCCATAATGAGTGTCTTTATAAATAAATCTCTACTCTCAAGGTTCGAAGAATGTAATCGGTGGATGTCACTCGTAATACCAGTGTTCTTCAACAACGGATGTAATGAAGTCCAAATGTTACATTCTTGAAGGTTTTAAGATGTTTCTAAGTCATGGTGACCTTTCTCAACCAATCAGAATTAGTCAACATTTAGTCACACTTTTACCTAGATATCAAAATACTATAAAGGTGTATACTCTGCCGTACAATCTTGATGTGGGTAAACGGGGTGCGTTCATTAAGACATACAACATAAAACGTTTCGCAACGGAAAACAAATGAGCGTTTTTTTTCTTTTCTTTTTTCATCGGTGGCAGGAATGTTGTTCCACAGCCTGTAAACATTATCATGCCTAACTCCAATAACCCAAATTGATCATTCATTAAGCTTCTCCACTGAAACCTCCCATGTGTTTTTCTTCCTTATCTACGGCAAACGGCAAAGCCAAGAATAACAGGAACTCCTTTGCTTTCTTATGCTCTTTACAAAGTTTTGTGGCTTTCTGAGCTTTTGAAGTCGTTCGGAAATCACAGAGAACTGCTATTAATTAAAGTCTGTAAAAAGTCTATGTACGGATACTGCAGCCGATGACTAACGAAAATCGTGCAGTTTCTGTGTGCTATGGGCTTTAATACCATCCACGCTATCACTTTATAGCCATGTCTGGCTTAGAATATCATGACTGAAAACTGATCTGACTGATTAAAGGAATATGATGACTTAAAAAGTAGGAACTGATTGATCAGAAGGAGTACACACTTTTTTTTCCATGGCGCATGTTTTGATATCAGAATAAATTGAGTTGACAAGATAAATATAGTATTTGTATATCGGGGGGGGGGATATCACAATCACCAGGAGAACTAGTCTGAAAGGAAATATTTCCCCACACCTAGTTGGGTTTCACCTAGGCATGGGATTCAGAAATGGAGCACAGAGATATATTTCCTTCCTGGATTGAAAGCAGGAGAATTACGACAATAAGAGCCACAACTGACACGGCTGTTTATATTCTATGTATATTCTTTCTCTCCATACCAGTAGTCCAGTATGTTGATAAAGGCTCACTCCAGAACCATTTGGTATGTTATAAAGGTACAATCAATGAGTATTTCTCTATCAGCTTGTCTTCTACTTCGAGTGGCTGAACTATCCATTATCCAGTGTTTTTGGACCAGTTCTACAGTTGGATAAGACCGTTTGGATAGCAGTAAATCTTCCTGCTAAAGTGTGAGATAATTCTGCAGTGTGACTCAGTGGAACTGTAAGAGTAATGGGACAAAGATCCTATAGTGGTTACTATGTCACCACTACTAGAATTCCCCTTGCGCTCTTCTCAACAAGCCCCCTTAAGAACTGCCGAGTCAGCAGTCTGGCTTGTCAAGAACCTTAACCACGTTATATTCTAGTCCTTCCAGGAAAGTAATTGTCAGTTTTCTGACTGTCACAATAACATTATATAACAGGCGACTTCATTTCAGCTCAATTGTGTTGTTTTTATTAATATGAAACCTGAAGACCCGAAAAGAGCTACGCCAGAAAATGTCAAAGCCGCAATGACTGTCTCTTTCTGACCGTATCAGTGCTAGGCTAGCAGCTAGGGAGAGCTGAGAGAAAGTAAACGCTAAATCACAATTTCAAAGGCTCTGGTTGGCGCCTTGTGAAATTTATGGCATTCCGTCTGTTCTCGACCACTCCTTGTGCACATTGTCAAGGCCGGCGCTGCCAAATGTGAGAGGAATATAGATGCTAGGCCTAATTGCCAACGATCGCCCTTAAAGTCTGCCTCTATAGTGTAATGGCTAAAATCAGCGCAAGCTGTTTCTCATTTGACCGCATATTAAGTGTTCCTCCTCCGCCGAGTTTGTGCTCCCCCTCCCCCTCGCTCTTTCTCTGTGTCTCACTCTCTCTCCTCTCCTCTCTCCTCTCTCTCTCTGCCCTGTCATTTCCACCTATTGTAATGAATACAAGTCCTCCACAATCAGAGTTCATCAAAGTATTTCATCAAAGTTTTTAGGACCAGAACACATTGAGCATAGTATACAATAGAACAGGTTCACTGGATGGCAATTCTAGAATGTTTATTTCTTCCCAGCGAGACTGCAAGTATTAGCCCCATGGCCCGATCTGATAGGAAATAGGACAATATGATAAAAAGGTGTGCTTTTCCAGTACAAAATTCACTAATTTATGGGGAGAATACAGTAATTTATGGGGAGAATACAGTCGTAGATGTGTTCAACAGTGCGTTTGCATTACGGAGGTCAGGAGGAAGGTGATCCCATTGCTGCCTATGGAGATGGAGAAACGGGAGCTGACTCGTTGGCACACCTGGAGTGTCAGACATACACGGGGTTCTGGGTTCCGCCACCTGGCTGTCAGCCTGGTCTGCATTGTACTGTACTGCAGGCTGAAGACTCACTGTTGTGCAGAGGAAAATAACATGACGGTAACTCAGCAGTACTAGGGGAGGAATTAGGGAGGTTATTTAAGTGGTCTATTCAGTTGATTTGAACAGGGACCATGTACTACAAAAACACACGTTTCAGGACACTTGAGAAATGATACATTTGTATCAGATTTAGCTGACAGCTGATTTACATCTGCAAGTGGGTTCAAAGAATAGACAACCCAGAACCCAGAGTCCTTAAGAATGAGATTCATTGACTAATTGAAAGTCCAATTCAAGAATGGAGGGGGAAAAGTGAAATTTTCTGAATGAAATTAAACCCCAAACCAACCCTTAAATTGTCCGCGGGCTTCAATATGTAGTTTCAGGAGTGAGGTAGACAGGAGAGGACACTGCAGAATATGTGGAACTGGAGTTTACATCCTACTACAACTCTGCTGGTCAGGAATCCATGATGAGGTTTAATGTGTGGAAACGTCGTGGCTCTTGCTGCGGCCTTAACAGTACAAATCCGTACAAGACGCTCCGCACAACAATCCACACGACCGCAAGCCGCTGAGAAACGAAACCACATTTGACAAATGTGATTATTATGAGGAAAGTGCATTGTAACGGTGGCGAGAGAAGGAATGTGCTTGAATGTTACCCCCTTTGTCTAAATGAAGGAATCTACAGTAGTATCTAATGAATCTAATCATTGACAAATATTTCATTTATCCCCTACTTGTGTGTGGCGGAGTCATGGAAGATTGTATTTAGACTAGTCTGTTTTTTACAGGAATTTTCTCATTTTGGTTTGAGACTAATTAGCTGTGTTTAGACAATTTTTTTGGCCCGTGTTTATTTTTGAACCAGTTGTTTAAACTGAGAAGTCTAACAGAAGGTTTGAATTTGACGGCGAAGGTCTGACGTTTAGGTTGCGCTCTTACTTTGCCGCTGGCTTGAAGCAACGTCTCCTGAGTGCTGCTGGTTCATGTGTCTGAGGTTCTTTTCATATCCCAGGTCCCCTGGCGTAAGGGGGCTCGAGTGCGTGTTTACTTCAATTACTGAAATACATGGCCTTTTTTTCCAAGCATATGAAGTGCATTTTGTGAAGTTCCCTCAAAGAACTCTTCCTAAAGTGTCCTTGAATTGAGTTGGTCATGCCATTCATCCACACAGTAAGTTAGAAGATCGTTCCTCACTTACCAGACAGCATGTCAGGATCAGGCTGTTGAAATGAGACGGTGCCTTCTACATTTTTTTTTTTCTTCTTCATTTTCTTTCAGCCATCAAGACTATGACTTCATCTCAGGGACACGGATGCGTAAGATGGCTCGCGAAGGACAGAACCCTCCGGAAGGCTTCATGGCCCCCAAAGCCTGGGCTGTCCTGGTGGAGTACTATCAGTCCTTGGAGAAGGCTACCTAAGGTCAAATGTCAAAATGGGGAACATCCGGGTCGTATTCATTAGGGCACACCATAGTAAAACTTTTTCAAACGTTTTCCACCAGGAAAAACTAAAACAAGCGGTTGTCATTGGACAAGTCCAGATAGTCCCTGCCTGCTTCAGTCTGTTTCCCTCCGTTTGGTGCCTAATGAATACGACACAGCTATCTCCTCTAAAACAGTTAAAAGATTAATACGAGGACCACTCAACAGCTAGATGTCCCTCTCCAACGCACACACCTCTCTATTCTCCCCTTCTCCTGTATTTTCTCCTCCTCTCCTCTCTCTCGTTCTGCTGCTACTGCCACTGGGCTTCAGTCTTACCACACTGAGTATGTACTTTATTTAAACTCACCATTAGAAATTGGTTTCTCTAATTGTGCAACTATCAGTATTTTTTAAATGTGTTTTAAACTGGAAAGTGGGTTCAAATGTTCATTTTAAAAGGTGTGAAGAGGCAAAGATTGTTTTTTTTAGAGAACGATGCAAAAAGTTTCCTCATGATGTAACAAGATGTGGTTTAGTTGAGGATGAAAACATGATACAATGTAGGAAGTCAATGCCCCTCTTAGTAATGTTTCCTAGAACTCTTACCGTGTCCATGGCTAACGTGATCATATTGATTCTTTTGAGTGTTTGGCTTTGTCCCTTTGTCCCCATGCACACTTCAAATAAGTCAGTGGAAAGACTCATTTAGTGATCTGAAAACAAGCCATCGCTGTGTAGCTGCAGTATGTGGGTAACTGTCATCTGAGGTTGTTGGCCTGACTGGAACTGTGGTTTAAATTGGAGTTTGCGGTCAAGTTGAGTGCCTTGTCTTTGTCAATCGTTCTCACACAGAGACATTGCATCCCCCCCCACACACACACGCATCCCCCCCCACACACACACGCATCCCCCCCCCCCCCCACACACACACACACACACACCTGCTCATACTCCCACTTGCCTCTGTTACATTAAAGCGGTCCAATAGATCCAGGAAGTGATCTGCAAAGTAGATGAGAAGTGAACTAATGACTAAACCTTTAGAAAACCTTCCTGTTTTACCATTAGCTTTATTTCTCCATACTGATAAAGGATGTCTTTTTACCTTGATGTAGCATGTAGTGAAGTGTTTACCACCTATGACTGTTTTAGTGAACTATCAGTATTTATTTTTTTAGTTGATGTTTATCACACAGGAGGTTGGTGGCATCTTACTTGGGGAGGACAGGCTGGTGGTAGCGACTGGAGCAGGATAGGTGGAATGGTATTCCATTTGTTCTGTTCCAGCCATTATTATGAGCTGTCCTCCCCAAAGCAGCCCCCTGTGGTCTGTCACTATATATATTTGAGTTTGTTTGCTTGTTTTAATATTCTTTGTACTGAGTTATGATATTTTCCATTTGGTTACTACTGTACAAACATGGGTCTGCTCTGCTAGTATGGCTGGAAGAAAAGATATTGGTTTATATATTATTGTCCATGTTCTCCAATAAAGCATTTTTAGCAAATGGATACATTTTATTTTTTTGTTGGTTAGCCACAGGCCACGATGGATATAAATAAATAAAATGCTTCCAGACTCTCAAATATACTGTGTCATCAAAGAATTAATGTTTAACTCAGAACTAAATCTAATTTGCTTCAAAAGGAACTACCATTGATGAGCTTTTACTGATTTAAACCAGAGTAGGTGATCTCATTCCCAATGTATACCGTTAAAATACCCTGCCATCTCCCATCAGGCACATATAGTGCTGACGTATGTGTGACAACCTGTAATGTTTCAACTGGTCCTGTTGTACGTCTCAGTGCCTCATGTCCACACCTTTTTTATATAGGAATTTCCATTCGTTTTTAATATTCTCAGACCCGGTACATTGTGCTCACTGCTCAATCACGGTAAAGAGCCCCCTCGTGCTCCATCTCTCTCTCCTTCAGTCTCTCCCTCCGTCTCTGTTTCTGACACACACACACACACACACACACACACACACACACACACACACCCTCCCAGCTGTGGCCCAGATGCGTGGGCCCTGTGAAAGTGGAACACACAGGGTAAATGCATGGCCTTAAGTCGCCCCTCTCAGACAGGAGGACCCTGGATATTCCATCTAAGCCACCTCATGGAGACCTCCGTAACCAATAGACCTGCCTGCCAGCAGTCATTTTTCTACACCGCGTTGCCAGACCTTGTTCAATCTCAAATGGTAATCAAGCTCGGACCTCGATACCTCTTCAAAGGGAGTGCTGTTGTTTTTTTAGCTGTAAATGAAGGAATGCTGTAGGGATTGGGAAGCTTGCCTTACATTTTGGTTGTCCTTTTAACTTTCTCTGAGGGAATGAGGGGGTGTAGTCCTCTGGGGGGGGGGATTCAGGTGTGCAGAGTTATACTGCAGATTCCCTTCAACCCTTGTGATGTTCTAGATGGATCACACACATTGTATAAGAAGTGATTATACCATCTATCACTCCTTTTCATCTGTATGAAGAATCGAGACAATTTTTCAGATGGCTCTACCTTTAATCAGATGTGGCTTTGAACTTTTGTCATCTCTGATTTCATCAAATTTGCCAAAGAGTATTCCTTTACAACATGGCTGGCTGCCATCCCCAAATATACTACTAGAAAGATGTTAATGCTTCTACTAATGTTACTGTGCCATGTACCTGTCTGTCTACTCGTCTGTCTGTCTGTCTGTCTACTCACCTCACCTCACCTGTCTGTCTACTCTACTCACCTGTCTATTCTACTCTACTCACCTGTCTGTCTACTCACCTCACCTGTCTGTCTACTCACCTCACCTGTCTGTCTACTCTCCTCACCTGTCTGTCTACTCTCCTCACCTGTCTGTCTACTCTCCTCGCCTGTCTGTCTACTCTACTCGCCTGTCTGTCTACTCTACTCACCTGTCTGTCTACTCTACTCACCTGCCTGTCTACTCTACTCACCTGCCTGTCTACTCTACTCACCTGTCTGTCTACTCTACTCACCTGTCTGTCTACTCTACTCACCTGTCTGTCTACTCTACTCACCTGTCTGTCTACTCTACTCACCTGCCTGTCTACTCTACTCACCTGCCTGTCTACTCTACTCACCTGTGTCTACTCTACTCACCTGTGTCTACTCTACTCACCTGTGTCTACTCTACTCACCTGTGTCTACTCTACTCACCTGTGTCTACTCTACTCACCTGTGTCTACTCTACTCACCTGTGTCTACTCTACTCACCTGTGTCTACTCTACTCACCTGTGTCTACTCTACTCACCTGTGTCTACTCTACTCACCTGTGTCTACTCTACTCACCTGTGTCTACTCTACTCGTCTGTCTGTCTGTCTACTCTACTCGTCTGTCTGTCTGTCTACTCTACTCGTCTGTCTGTCTGTCTACTCGTCTGTCTACTCTACTCATCTGTCTGTCTGTCTACTCTACTCGTCTGTCTGTCTGTCTACTCTACTCGTCTGTCTGTCTGTCTGTCTACTCTACTCGTCTGTCTGTCTGTCTACTCTACTCGTCTGTCTGTCTGTCTGTCTACTCTACTCGTCTGTCTGTCTGTCTACTCGTCTGTCTACTCTACTCATCTGTCTGTCTGTCTACTCTACTCGTCTGTCTGTCTACTCTACTCGTCTGTCTGTCTGTCTGTCTACTCTACTCGTCTGTCTGTCTGTCTACTCTACTCGTCTGTCTGTCTGTCTGTCTACTCTACTCGTCTGTCTGTCTACTCTACTCGTCTGTCTACTCTACTCGTCTGTCTGTCTGTCTACTCTACTCGTCTGTCTGTCTGTCTACTCTACTCGTCTGTCTCTGTCTGTCTGTCTGTCTACTCGTCTGTCTGTCTACTCTACTCGTCTGTCTGTCTACTCTACTCGTCTGTCTGTCTACTCTACTCGTCTGTCTACTCTACTCGTCTGTCTACTCTACTCGTCTGTCTGTCTGTCTACTCTACTCGTCTGTCTACTCTACTCGTCTGTCTGTCTGTCTACTCTACTCGTCTGTCTACTCTACTCGTCTCTGTCTGTCTACTCTACTCGTCTGTCTACTCTACTCGTCTCTGTCTGTCTGTCTACTCTACTCGTCTGTCTGTCTGTCTACTCTACTCGTCTGTCTACTCTACTCGTCTGTCTGTCTGTCTACTCTACTCGTCTGTCTACTCTACCTGCCTGTCTGTCTGTCTACTCTACTCGTCTGTCTACTCTACTCGTCTGTCTGTCTGTCTACTCTACTCGTCTGTCTACTCTACTCGTCTGTCTGTCTGTCTACTCTACTCGTCTGTCTGTCTGTCTACTCTACTCGTCTGTCTGTCTGTCTACTCTACTCGTCTGTCTGTCTGTCTACTCTACTCGTCTGTCTGTCTGTCTACTCTACTCGTCTGTCTGTCTGTCTACTCTACTCGTCTGTCTACTCTACTCGTCTGTCTGTCTGTCTACTCTACCTGTCTGTCTACTCGTCTGTCTGTCTGTCTACTCTACCTGTCTGTCTACTCTACCTGTCTGTCTGTCTACTCTACTCGTCTGTCTACTCTACCTGCCTGTCTGTCTGTCTACTCTACTCGTCTGTCTGTCTGTCTGTCTACTCTACTCGTCTGTCTGTCTACTCTACTCGTCTGTCTGTCTGTGTCTACTCTACCTGTCTGTCTACTCTGTCTGTCTGTCTGTCTGTCTACTCTACTCGTCTGTCTACTCTACCTGCCTGTCTGTCTGTCTGTCTACTCTACTCGTCTGTCTACTCTACTCGTCTGTCTACTCTACTCGTCTGTCTACTCTACTCGTCTGTCTACTCTACTCGTCTGTCTGTCTGTCTACTCTACTCGTCTGTCTACTCTACTCGTCTGTCTGTCTGTCTACTCTACTCGTCTGTCTACTCTACTCGTCTGTCTGTCTGTCTACTCTACTCGTCTGTCTGTCTACTCTACTCGTCTGTCTACTCTACTCGTCTGTCTGTCTACTCTACCTGTCTGTCTACTCTACCTGTCTGTCTGTCTACTCTACTCGTCTGTCTACTCTACCTGCCTGTCTGTCTGTCTACTCTACTCGTCTGTCTACTCTACTCGTCTGTCTGTCTGTCTACTCTACTCGTCTGTCTGTCTGTCTACTCTACTCGTCTGTCTACTCTACTCGTCTGTCTACTCTACTCGTCTGTCTACTCTACTCGTCTGTCTACTCTACTCGTCTGTCTACTCTACTCGTCTGTCTACTCTACTCGTCTGTCTACTCTACTCGTCTGTCTACTCTACTCGTCTGTCTACTCTACTCGTCTGTCTACTCTACTCGTCTGTCTACTCTACTCGTCTGTCTACTCGTCTGTGTCTGTCTGTCTACTCGTCTGTCTGTCTGTCTGTCTACTCGTCTGTCTGTCTGTCTGTCTGTCTGTCTGTCCTACTCGTCTGTCTGTCTGTCTGTCTGTCTGTCTGTCTGTCTACTCTACTCGTCTGTCTGTCTGTCTACTCGTCTGTCTGTCTACTCTACTCGTCTGTCTGTCTACTCTACTCGTCTGTCTGTCTGTCTACTCTACTCGTCTGTCTGTCTGTCTACTCGTCTGTCTGTCTACTCTACTCGTCTGTCTGTCTACTCTACTCGTCTGTCTGTCTGTCTACTCTACTCGTCTGTCTGTCTGTCTGTCTGTCTACTCACCTGTATCACTTATTCATATTGACTTGAATTACAGTCTCACATCGTCAGGACAGTCTCACCATTTTTCTTTTTGTTATCTTGGCGAAAACTGTAGAACAACTTTGCTGAAACTGTTTCCAGACAGTTTTATGTACAGTACAGTTTGAGATTTCCATAAATGCTATACTGTGGGATATCTACTTTGAAAGCAGTTTAGAAAATGGCATTGCATATACTAGAACGGAGGCAAATGCAATAAGGAAAAATGCAACTCAAGTAACATCTAAGGACTTACATATAACTAGTGGCCAGCTGATCAACTGGCAATGTAACAAGATGCCTTAGTACAGCAGGCTTAATGTACTGTAATGCCATTTGCGATTGATGTGAAAAGAATGATCTGTTCCTCCTCTAGCACATCCACCAATATCTCTGCTATCCCAGAGATTCTCCAGTCCATAGAAATGCACAGTGACCCATGCGTGGCACATATGATGACCTCACACCCCCTCTCCATCGCCAAAAGATTCTGCCGCTTACATGGATTCCAGCTGCATTTAACTTCAATTTCCCCCCATCTGGTTCTAGTTCCCATTCAAAGCCAGCCATTATAAAAATAGGCTTCTTCTTCTTCTCTGCAAAATGCAATACAATGGTATATACACCAGGATGTCTGGGGACTCTGGACAGATGAATCCAAGCAAAGCCAACTCCAGTCTGTCATAAAATGGGACAGGGGGGATTGTCATCCTTATGTCTCTGTTCCCAGATCAAGGCCATACTGACTCCATAGCATCCTGGTCACATGGTCTAGAGAGATGACTATATAATAACAGCATAGTACAGTAGGCTAGCCTGGCTCCAGATCTGTTTCTGCTGTGTAGCCAACTCCTATGGTCATTTGCATGACAACGATCAGGATCCAGGCTAAATACAGTATACTAAGTAAGTCTTGGAGCTTGGCGGTCCATTAAGGGGTGTTGTGGAGACAGCTGTAGTTGCGTAATGATCGTTTCTCTTTCTCGGAGTATCGTCACCACGGTGTTTACACTGTAGCTATGTGATCCTATTACTTTTTTTTGGCTCCCGTCATGAATTAGTGTAGTGATGTCATCCAAAGTGGACATAAATCGCTATGAAAAGACTTGATAACATCAGCCTGGGGGTTAATGACAAATGATTGGCCGCTGTCATGTAAACACACATCGTGTAGCCTTGCTACTTCTACTCGCTGTTGATATATGATACTGAAGACATGTTATTACTACAACATCTCGGCTGGGATAAATCCATTAAGGTTTATGATGTTATCCTGTCTGTTCGTCGTGTCAGAGTGAGACGGGACAGGCCGGGAGACCATTACCTCAGTAGAGGGGGAAGACTAGAACATATGAAGAGGAGGATATCATTCATCAAATGATCCTGCACTGGCCCGCCGCACATCAAAAGGATATGCATCTGTTTCAGGCAGGGAACGAGGGGAGGACCAAGGAGGAATTCTTCCAGGCTGTTTTACCACACAGGGGTAAGCTGCCTGACAGGCACGTACTGAGGTGGGCTTTGAGACCAGCCTAGCTCCAGGCCAGCTCCAGCCTGCTGTATCTACCCAGCCCATCGCCTTCCCCCTACAGTCCTACCTACTGAGCACTAGCTGTCTGACAATGGGTACATTCCACCTGCCTGGTATGCCTGTCTACCACCTACCTGGAGGAAAGAGATGAGGGATTTTCATGATGTCACTGCTGGGTGCAGTCCCTAAGCATGTGATGTCATAGAACATATGGTATGGGGACAACAAGTTGGGAGAAGCTGGGCCTAGTTCTAACAACATTGCCATGGCAATAATATCTAAACGCTTCTTTGTTTTATTTGCGGATTCCACCAGACCAGTCAGCCCCCTCTCTCTCTCTCTCTCTCTCTAGAACAACTGCAGGGATCATTATGGAATTGTCAGTCAAAGACAGCCACACATGGTTGTTTATAATGGTAGGTTTTCAATGAGCCTTGCTGAATGCAAGTTGTCAACTGCCTATTAACAAACAAGATTCACGCAAAGATGATGAATGAATCGTTGATAGTAGCCTTTGATAGCATGACACCGTTTATGCCACTGTCACACAGAGGGGATGACCGTGACATTCAAGTGATAGGCTGGCACACCGGTAGTCATTGTGAAGAATTCCCGCTCATAATCTCTATCAATCTCTCCACACGCCTCTCATGTTGAACACCGGACCACATGTAGCCGCCAGAATAAAGGAAAGGCCTCCGTAAATAAGGGAAACACAGTATATTGAAAGGTTAAGCACAAATGTTAATTAAGCATTTAACATCCCATCATGCTGAGGGTCATGTAGAAAAATGCCCAGTGGCCCATTATTTTATCTACCATGTCTAGAAGAAGAGATCTCAGTGCCTTTGAAAGAGGGTCTCAAAGGAGCTTCGAGGGTTTAAAGGGTGTGTGTGTGTCTGTGTGTCTCAGTCACCAGACATCAACCAAATTGAAGACTTATGGGAGATTCTGGAGCGGCGCCTGAGACAGTGTTTTCCACCACCATCAACAAAACACCAAATGATGGAATTTCTCGTGGAAGAATGGAGTCGCATCCCTCCAATAGAGTTCCAGACACTTGTAGAATCTATGCCAAGGTGCACTGAAGCTGTTCTGGCAGCTTGTGGTGGCCCAACACAATATTAAGACACTTTATATTGGTGTTTCCTTTATTTTGACAGATACCTGTATATTTGTTCATGAAGGCTTGGAGTTGTGAACTTGATTTCACTACTGTTACTATTGATACATGGAAGTTGTGCAGTGAAGGGATGCTACACTAAGGCGAGCAACAGAGGACTTTTGAAAGGTGAGTATCTGAATGAAATAGAATAGAAACCTGAATGTTTAAAACTATAGTTTATCGTGCTCTATAGAAAGCAAACGTGGCTCGCTGTGACTGCTAACTATTGTCATTGGCTCCTAGCTCTCAATATCCAAGAATTTAGCTTTGTCTCTAGTCTAGGCCCATGTCCAATGACCTCCTGCATATTTCACACCTGCACCATAGTACCACGCCTCTGAAACAACACAAGCCCTAACAAGAGAACCATTCAATCCACTGTACTGTTTGCAGGTGCATTTGAATGGCATGAATGAATAGACTTAAAGCACCTGGACCCACAAGAGGACGACAACACATGGATTGTTCCCCCCTGCACAGTACCTCTGTCTGCATGATATCTCCTGTCTGCTGGGGTTCCCCAAAACGTCACACCTTGACACGTAGTGTACTCCTCTACTGTTGTCCACATGCCAAGAAGGGTCAGTCTCTCTTTCTCTGTCGTGCTCTTTCTCTGTCTCTCATCTCTTTCTCATGCTCTCTCTCTATCATATATATATATATATATATAAGTTTACATACCCCTTAGACAAATACATTTAAATTCAGCTTTTCACAATACCTGACATTTAATCCGAGTAAAAATGCCCTGTCTTAGGTCAGTTAGGATCACCACTTTATTTTAAGAATGTGAAATGTCAGAATAATGGTAGAGAATTATTTACTCTACTCACCTGTCTGTTTACTCTACTCACCTGTCTGTTTACTCTACTCACCTGTCTGTCTGTCTACTCTACTCACCTGTCTGTCTGTCTACTCTACTCACCTGTCTGTCTGTCTACTCTACTCACCTGTCTGTCTGTCTGTCTACTCTACTCACCTGTCTGTCTGTCTGTCTACTCTACTCACCTGTCTGTCTGTCTACTCTACTCACCTGTCTGTCTACTCTACTCACCTGTCTATTCTACTCTACTCGCCTGTCTATTCTACTCTACTCGCCTGTCTATTCTACTCTACTCGCCTGTCTATTCTACTCTACTCGCCTTTCTGTCTACTCTACTCACCTGTCTGTCTACTCTACTCACCTGTCTGTCTACTCTACTCACCTGTCTGTCTACTCTACTCACCTGTCTGTCTACTCACCTGTATCACTTATTCATATTGACTTGAATTACAGTCTCACATCGTCAGGACAGTCTCACCATCTTTGTTGTCCTTAAGCCATTTTGCCACAACTTTGGAAATATGCTTGGGGTCATTGTCCATTTGGAAGACCCATTTGTGAACAAGCTTTAACTTCCTGACTGTCTTGAGCTGTTGCTTCAATATATCTACATAATCTTCCTACCTCATGATGCCATCTATTTTGTGAAGTGCACAAGTCCCTCCAGCAGCAAAGCTCCCCCACAACATGATGCTGCTACCCCCGTGCTTCACGGTTGGGATGGTGTTCTTTGGCTTGCAAGCCTCCCCCTTTTTCCTCCAAACATAGCAATGGTCATTAAGGCCAAACAGTTCTATTTTTGTTTCATCAGACCAGAGGACATTTCTCAAAAAATACGATCTTTGTCCCCATGTGCAGTTGCAAACTGTAGTCTGACTTTTTTATGGCGGTTTTGGAGCAGAGGCTTCTTCCTTGCTGAGCGGCCTTTCAGGGTTTATCGATATAGGACTTGTTTTACTGTGGATATAGATACTTTGTACTGGTTTCCTCTAGCATCTTCACAAGGTCCTTTGCTGTTGTTCTGGGATTGAAGTACCTTCATCTCTAGGAGACAGAACGTGTCTCCTTCCTGAGCGGTATGACGGCTGCGTGATCCCATGGTGTTTATACTTGCATACTATTGTTTGTACAGATTAATGTGGTATCTTCAGGCATTTGGAACTTGTGGAGGTCAACAATTCTTTTTCTGAGGTCTTGGCTGATTTCTTTTGATTTTCCTATGATGTCAAGCAAAGAGGCTCTGAGTTTGAAGGTAGGCCTTAAAATATATCCACAGGTACACCTCCAATTGACTCAAATGATGTCAAGTAGCTTATTAGAAGCTTCTAAAGCCATGGCATCATTTTCTGGAATTTTCCAAGCTGTTTAAAGGCACAGTCAACTTAGCGTATGTAAACTTCTGACCCACTGGAATTGTGATACAGTGAATTATATGTGAAATAATCTGTCTGTTAGCAATTGTTGGGAAAATTACTTGTGTCATGAACAAAGTAGATGTCCTAACCGACTTGCCAAAACTATAGTTTAACAAGAAATTTGTGGAGTGGTTGAAAAACGAGTTTTAATGACTCCAACCTAAGTGTATTTATACTCCGACTTCAACTGTATATATGTGTGTGTGTGTGTGTATATCTCTCTCAAGAAACCACAACCAGTGCATAAGCAGTGTAGGATCTGAACATGTATCTTTCCCAAACCAATCTCAGAACTGTAGTCAGACTGTAGAGAGTGGAGATACCGTATGCCTGAGGGGTACAGAAGAGATAGGGTTGCTACAGCAGTCAGCCTGTTATGTCTCAAAGTTGAAAAAGGTTTGGAGAGAGAGAGAGGGAATGGATCATTTTGATGCATAGAATATGGGGGAAAGAATGTTGAAGTATAGGCATAGGTCACGTGATCAAGCTATAGTATAATGAATGAATGTCAATCCAATCTATCCATATTGAGATAACACACACGTGTCTCTTGACATGATCTCTACTACATCTTTGCACCTGGAAATAAATCAAACCGACCACATGTTTTTAGTGTTTTTAATAATCCACTTTAACGCCATACAGCCGCTATACAATAGCTCCCTATACAACATCTGTGTGTTGACCCCATATCATATCCTGTGCGACGTAGATCACACAACACAGGCACCTGAGTTCACTCCAAGTTCACAAGGTAATACTCACATCGTAAGGGATAATTGGTACCTGTGTGAGTGACTTCCAGGCGCTTGTTTTTCAGTAATAAAGTGTAGTGATGCGGTTTCAGCTCTCAGCAGCCTCTACCTTGGCAGGGCACCTTTTGGCAATCTCAGATTCCCCGCGTATCATCAGATGTGCTGCTATCCGATGTCACCTTGTACTTGTCTTGGACATTGTTCTAGCTTTGATCATAAATTGCCGTAATTATTCCGGTGGCCTATACTTTACAGCCTACTTCCCGTAAGAAACACAATTCATGGAACAGGAGAAGCCGGTGCTGTGGTAGTTGTACAGTACACAAGCACAGCAGGGTAAAGGGGAGTGGCCTACCTGACTGGATAAATGGGCCCAATTAAATGCGTCTTTTATGTTTTTCATCAGCAATGCACTTTGCAGCTCTCGCTGCTGGTGCTATTGTGCGGCTCGTCTCTCAGGCTCTTCATGACCGAGTCCGGATGTGTAAACGAACCGAGGGTGAAATTGAACCAGCTTTTTTTTCTCTACCTCCTCCATCCTCCTATTTTTCTTTCATCTCCAAAACACAAATAAATAAATGAAGAGAACCTGAGAGGTGAATGCAGGGAATTGTTCATTTGCGGGTTCCGGAAAACAGGAGAAATCAGGACTTAAATTGGGGGTGTTTGACTGACTCATTTGGCTTTTAATAGTGACACACACACTTAACCCTAGAGTGCACACAGCCCACACCTTACCGTAATCACATAGGCTACTGTGTCGCTTGTCTTTCTTCTACCCTCTTGTATATATGGCTGGGATTTGCCAAGGTCTTCACGACACAATATTATCACGATACCTTGTTCCCGATACGATAGGTATTGCGATTCTATATGTATTATGATTTGATACTGTATTGTTAGTGTGATTTGATGCTCCAAACATATTGCTCCCCATATGTTTATTGCAGAGGGACAATAGAGAGACATGAGAAATCAAGTTTTGATCGGTCATGGAAATAAAAGTGCTGAAAACAAATTGGCTCCTTATTTTAAAAAAAGATGGAGAACAAGCTATGAAGGAAAAATACTGGAGTTTGCAGGTACAGCCAACTTGTGTAAAAATAATATTGTGATATTGTAAAATCAAGCTTTATTTATACATCACATTTCAGACATGGAATGCAGAGTGTTTTACAGGGGGGGGGGATGAAAATTAAAGGTGAAATATTTACTATTCAACAAACATAAGATTAAAAAACTAAAGAATGACACAAACTGACACTAAAAAGCACCCTGAGGAAAAGCAATGCAAAAGATATGTGTTTGAAGATCTCTTTCAAATATGTCCACAGTTTCGGCCCCCCTTTCAGCCCCCTCCGGTTCATATCATCCAAAATAATATCACACTATGTAACTAGCAACTTTTCCCCCTATCACTACTTGTACACAATGCAAACATCCATCTATCACTCCAGTGTTTAATTTCTATATTGTAATTATTTCGCCACTATGGCCTATTTATTGTCTTACCTCCCTTATCTTACCTCATTTGCACACACTGTATATAGACTTTTTATATTGTGTTATTGACTGTATGTTTGTTAATTCCATGTGTAACTCTGTGATGTTGTATGTGTCGAAACTGCTATGCTTTATCTTGGCCAGGTCACAGTTGTAAATGAGAACTTGTTCTCAACCAGCCTACCTGGTTAAATAATGGTGAAATAAATATGTAAGCAATGAGACCCAAGGGGGCATGGCATATTGTGAATGTACCACAGCTAAGAGCTGTTGTTTGGCACGATGCGTTACCCTTTCTTAACTTGTTATTATTTGCAACAAACATGTACGAATTCACAGCATCAGTGAAATGTTTATCATTTACATGTCGCTGAAATATTTTCCCAGTTAGACCGTCATTTATTTCCATCAGACATTTATTGCAGACCACTTACTGGCTTATTCTGGCCATTGTTTTCTGGTCGTTAAAGCACTAAGACTTGGTCTGTTCCGTCAGTGTGGTTATCCAGAAATATGGTGAGAAAAATTCCAGTGATTCTCTATTTTTGCCCATAAAAGGTTTTATTGCTGTGAGAATGATGGGATTCCCTTTTCACTGTTCCTTGGAGAGACAGTGCATGCAGCCTCCCTGTGGTACAGCCATTCTGATCGCTCCCCACTGGGACTCGTGGCTGCAGGTTGAATGACTGTCTGAGCAGCTCCTGAAGTAGCCCAGCTGTCTTGACTGGCCCATTACTGATCATCAACAAAAGGTCCTATACCGTCGTCCTCCTCTTTAGCAATACACAGGCCACGTCCTTCGGCTGTATCAACTCATATTACTTCAGTCAGAATTGAGAGGAGAAACTGGATACGATCTTCGCGTTCCAAGGGGTTACGCATGTTTTCGTTTCCGTTGTCCAGAAAGTCCCTCATCCTCATATCACAGTTAGTTAATCACTCGTCTCCATCGAGGACTGGAGCCCACAGACGAGCCGAGCTGAGCTGAAATTTTGAAACCCAATCAATGTTTACACTATAACACAGTTAACGTAAGCCAATTTTCAAGGTTAAGTGTAAAAGCAAATTCAATTTTGTTCTGCAGGATTTAAACCACCGATGACTATCTGAGAAAAGGAGAGGCATGGCGTGGCACATAGACAACAAGATGGTGAAAATCACCGTTTGGAACGTAACACTGTCCCAGGCTCAAATTGATCTCCAATGTTATTTTTCTCTCAGTCTTTTCATTCTCAGCCACTTACCGAAAAAGGCAATATTATGAGACATGCCCTGATCTAGTATAACAAATATGACTTGGACTGGGCCTGCAATTATGTTGAAATGGTAAGTGTTATCATCAGTTGAATGTGTTGGATAGGATTAAAAGAAGTTGTACTTTTTTGTCCAAATTTATGACCTCTCTTGATGTATGGTAGTAAAATACAACACAGAAGAGATGATCTCTCATATCCAAGACTAATACGAAACAGCTTTTTCTGGCCTGTAGGCCTGCAGAATATTCATCCTTACTGCACAGCACAATGATTCATACATTTCTACAAAAGCAGAATTCTCTGAAAATGCATTCTGGTTGCCGGGGACGAAACATCTCTAGTAGTTTGTCCCAAAAAATAACTGATGTTAATTGAAAACCTGACTTTCTGCAATTTCAAAAGGGACCTCGGCGCCCACAACAATTATGAAATGCAACAGCTGGTTTCTTTACTTTGTAGAAATGCTCTGTCTTTGAGTTTGAACATTGTGCATATTGCTAAATAACATGGTTCCAGTTTCTTTACCGTGACATTTATTTATGGGAATCGTCTTGGTAACAGTAATGAAAATATAGACCCGTCAACAGTATCAGATATACATCCTCCGGGAGGTCATTACTTTATGATGTGGTATGTTCAGAATCAGATGCCATCCACAAAGGATTCACCAGTCTCAAAGACGCTTCCCTGGGTGCCTTGTGTCAGCCAGTCAACCCTTTGCTTTAGGTACATATCACAGGAGGCTTCTGAGGGCAGGGCGGCCCATAATAATGGCCGAAGCGGACTGAATGGAAACCATGTACAGTGCATTCGGAAAGTATACAGACCCTGTGACTTTTTACACATTTTATTACGTTACAGCCTTATTCCCCTCATCAATCTACACACAATACCCCTTAATGACAAAGCCAAAACAGGTCTCTGGACATTTTTGCAAATGTATTAAAAATAAAAACCAAAATATCACATTTACATAAGTATTCAGACCCTTTACTCAGTACTTTGTTGAAGCACCTTTGGCAGTGATTACAGCCTTGAGTCTTCTTGGGTATGATGCTACAAGCTTGGCACACCTGTATTTGGGGAGTTTCTCCCATTCTTCTCTGCAGATCCTCTCAAGCTCTGTCAGGTTTGATGGGGAGCATCGCTGCACAGCTATTTTCAGGTTTTTCAAGAGATGTTCGATCAGGTTTAAGTCTGGGCTCTGGCTGGGCCACTCAAGGACATTCAGAGACTTGTCCTGAAGCCACTTCTGTGTTGTCTTGGCTGTGTGCTTATAGTCGCCCAAGTCTGAGGTCCTGAGCACTCTAGAGCAGGTTTTCATCAAGGATCTCTCTGTACTTTGCTCTGTTCATCTTTCCCTCGATCCTGATTAGTCTCCCAGTCCCTGCTGCTGAAAAACATCCCCACAGCATGATGCTGCCTCCACTATGCTTCACCGTAGCGATGGTGCCATGTTTCCTCCAGACGCGACGCTTGGTATTCAGGCCAAAGAGTTCAATCTTGGTTTCATCAGACCAGATAATCTTTTTTCTCATGGTCTGAGTCCTTAAAGTGCCTTTTAACGAGCCTTTTGGCAAACTCCAAGTGGGCTGTCATGTGCCTTTTACAGAGGATTGGCTTCTGTGTGGCCACTCTACCATAAAGACCTGATTGGTGGAGTGCTGCAGATATGTCCTTCTGGAAGGTTCTCATATCTCCACAGAGGAACTCTGGAGCTCTGTCAGAGTGACTATCGGGTTCTTGGTCACCTCCCTGACCAAGGCCTGTCTCCTCTGATTGCTCAGTTTGGCCGGGCAGCCAGCTCTAGGAAGAGTCTTGGTGGTTCCAAACTTCTTCCATTTAAGAATGATGGAGGCCTGTGTATTATTGGGGACCAACAATGCTGCAGAAATGTTTCGGGACCCTTCCCAGATCTGTGCCTCGACATAATCCTGTCTCGGAGCTCTACGAACAATTCCTTTCACCTCATGGCTTGGTTTCTGCTATGACATGCACTGTCAACTGTGGGACCTTATATAGCCAGGTGTGTGCCTTTCCAAATCATGTCCAATCAATAATATAATTTACCACAGGTGGACTCCAATCAAGTTGTAGAAGCATCTCAAGGATGATCAATGGAACAGGATGCACCTGAGCTCAATTGACCCCATTACCCTTTTTTGACAAGCTGCTTCAAAGCTGTACTGTTTACATTTACTCTGATTATTTCCAGGGATACACAACATATTGAAATATATGTAGATATCTTTGTTAGAAAGAATGCTTGACGTAACAAGGCTGAATGTAAAGAATAGTTCAATATACCCCACTCTCCCATCTACGTAAGTTATTAGTTATGTTCTTCCTATGTATAAGGTTGATTGGGATACCAAAAGCTGTTTACTGACACACTGCCTGACACCCACTTCTGCCAACAAACGTCCAGCCACCAACCTACATGTGACCTGTCATCTGGCATGTGACAGGTCTGCGGTGTTGTGCTAACATTAGCTAGAGTAGTGTTACTCCATTTTTTCCCACTCTTGACAAATTGCAGCGTTGAGAGGCACCAAAGTGAGAAATGCAAGTGCAAACAGCTTCGCTCCCTCCAACACTGCTGAAATACACCATCCTGCCAAGACCCTAGCTGGGTACAGTATAATTCAGCCTTTGGCTCCCTGTGCTATTAAGCTGTCAAATATAAAACCAACAGTATTATGACTACTGTTTTCTGCCTAGATGCAATACTTTAAAGCGACTCATAAAGAGGCACGATCATTTATTTCCAGACTTTTATGATGTATTTTCACCTTTATTTTATGTTGCAATAACAAACATTCATTTGAATAATGATGTTTTTAAATAAAGAAGGTAAAAAGTATTTTTATTGGCGTACAACAATAAAAAAATCATCTTAATCCAAACCACATGAAGACAAACATCTGATACAACGAAACTCAAAAGCACCTCCGTAAAGCTCTGAGAATTGTCATTATTTTGTGGTGGAATTGGACACTACAATTATCTTTGAAACGATAGGCTAACTGTAAACATTGTGAATAATCAAATGCAACTGGTTGGCCATGAACAATAATCAGAAATTGTATCCAACGGACATATAAAGGTAATAGCTCTTTCCATTAGTCAAATCAAATGTATTTGTACTACCGTAAAGTGCTGAGATAGGAAGATTTTTATGGTCCGTTTTAAACTTGTTAATTAACCTCTATATCTGCCGCTCATCCTGTCTGCTTTAGCTGTTTATTTGCTAGTTTGATTGTCTGGCTGCAGCTCCCAGCTTTCTCTGAGATTTTTCTACTGTAAATCACATCGAAGCAGACACTCTGACTGCCTAAAGCCCTGGCTGGTGTACAGAAACTCAACCTTTCTCAGGAGTTAGGTTTAATGAAAGGATTTAGTAGTACGCTGATCTAGGATCAGGCTTCCTGTGACAATGCACACCTGTACATTGAACCGTCATGAGATCTGAAGCTGGTCTTCTTTCTCAAAACACTGACGGATCATCCTCATCTCCACACAAGTGTAATTACTGTCATCGAGAAAAGGTTGTTGCTTATTATGTTCACACTATAATCTGCTTGCTGCTGGTTGGCTTTGATAAGCTCAGGTAACATGTGGGTGTGTTGGTTCTGTTGACTAGATGAAACCACACCAGATAACACGGTGGGACAGTTTGGGGACGGCGATGTAAGACGACATGCTTCAGCATGTATTGTAAGGGTATCAATTCAAGTCCAATATTGTTCAAGTCAAGGGCGCAACTTTCACTGGGGGGGGCATGTCCCAAATGCAATTTCAGAATGTTTTGTCCCCCCTAGTTTTTATCATTGGAATGTGATACAAAACCAGGTAACAGTGTGTTTTAGGACCATGCGGACGCCTCCGAGCAGTCGGGGACGCTATTTGGAGTGTTTATCCGACTGGATAACAAAAAAAACGAACAAAAATGATTACGTCCCCCCCACTTCTAAAATCAAAGTTGCGCCCTGGTGGGGGACGGTTATGTAAAAGGACATGCTTCAGCCTGTATTGTAACAGTATCAGTGTACTCAATCGGAGACTGTTTGTTCAAGTCAATATCAAAGTGTCTTAGATTGCCTGTTTATCTCATATTCCCCCTGTGTAACAGTTCATTAAAACTATTTCCGTGTCCATTTGTTGTTAGTCGGACTCCCAGGTGCACAGATGAGTTTTTAAAATGGCCCGTAGCTCTTATGTTCTTCAGAGTCAACATTTCTGGGAAATATTACGAGCTGCACTTTACATGGGAAGGAGGGGACATTTTGTTCTTTGCCGTCGCTTGAGGAGATGGTTTTCTCTTTGTTGGGGCTCAGTACAATGGTTTTCGGTGGTTCCCCCCGTTGACCACAGACACTTTTTCACTTTCTCAAGGAGGAATTCCAGGCCCAGCGGCCAAGGCCTCCTCCGCATAGTGACGAGCATCAAAACATGCCCAATACACACATCTGCCCCCAACAACTCCCATGGGGACGGCATGTTGGCGCGTCAGTTCGAGATGACATTCTCCAGACCTGGTCTTAGCTTCTCAACTTGTGAGTGTAGCCCAAACGCCGTAACAAATGTGTTTCTCTGTATCACAATTAGGCCTCAGACTGCAATTTCCAACTAAACATTGCAGCTGGAGACTTGAAGTGCAATTGTGAAAGACATCATGAGCCTTCTACGTTCTGTTAAATTAGAATTTACATACCCTGATTGGCTTTGGCTTACACTTATATAAACGGTTCTCCAATTGTTGCCACTTTTATTAGGGTTAACCTACTGGAGTTCATTAAGCGTGGGTGTAGTGCTGACAGACCAACAGACCTCCATGAAGTCTAATGGGGTAGGGACGTCCAATGGATCCCAGATAGCAAGGACCATCTGAAAACTAGACTAGTGGTGGAGCTGGCTAGCCTTTCTTAGTATCTAGTTAGCTAGTCATCTAGTGACTTTGAAAGCCATGTTAGCACCTGGTACTGTTCTAGCCTCACATAGTTAACGTTAGACTACTTTGTGAATATTTAAATAGTTATGCAAGTGCGTGAACCAGGTACTTGTCAGCAACTAAACGGATTGGAGTCTGTTACGCAAATCACTTGTCCCATACAGGCCTATATTTCTCATCACTCACTTCATTGGTGCCATCTCATTCAGTCACCTAAACCCAGGGTTTCCCAAACTCGGTCCTCGGGACCCAAGAGGGGCACGTTTTGGTGTTTGCCCTAGCACTACACAGCTGAGTGAGATAATCAACTAATCANGAGTTTTTAAAATGGCCCGTAGCTTATGTTCTTAGAGTCAACATTTCTGGGAAAATTACGAGCTGCAACTTTACATGGGAAGGAGGAGGGGACATTTTGTTCTTTGCCGTCGCTTGAGGAGATGGTTTTCTCTTTGTTGGGGCTCAGTACAATGGTTTTCGGTGGTTTCCCCCCGTTGACCACAGACACTTTGTTCACTTTCTCAAGGAGGAATTCCAGGCCCAGCGGCCAAGGCCTCCTCCGCATAGTGACTGAGCATCAAAACATGCCCAATATGCATCACATCTGCCCCCAACAACTCCCATGGGGACGGCATGTTGGCGCGTCAGTTCGAGATGACATTCTCCAGACCTGGTCTTAGCTTCTCAACTTGTGAGTGTAGCCCAAAACGCCGTAACAAATGTGTTTCTCTGTATCACAATTAGGCCTCAGACTGCAATTTCCAACTAAATATTGCAGCTGGAGACTTGAAGTGCAATTGTGAAAGACATCATGAGCCTTCTACGTTCTGTTAAATTAGAATTTACATACCCTGATTTGGCTTGGCTTACACTTATATAAACGGTTCTCCAATTGTTGCCACTTTTATTAGGGTTAACCTACTGGAGTTCATTAAGCGTGGGTGTAGGTGCTGACAGACCAACAGACCTCCATGAAGTCTAAATGGGGTAGGGACGTCCAATGGATCCCAGATAGCAAGGACCATCTGAAAACTAGACTAGTGGTGGAGCTGGCTAGCCTTTCTTAGTATCTAGTTAGCTAGTCATCTAGTGACTTTGAAAGCCATGTTAGCACCTGGTACTGTTCTAGCCTCACATAGTTAACGTTAGACTACTTTGTGAATATTTAAATAGTTATGCAAGTGCGTGAACCAAGGTACTTGTCAGCAAACTAAACGGATTGGAGTCTGTTACGCAAATACACTTGTCCCATACAGGCCTACATTTCTCATCACTCACTTCATTGGTGCCATCTCATTCAGTCACCTAAACCCAGGGTTTCCCAAACTCGGTCCTCGGACCCCAAGAGGGGCACGTTTTGGTGTTTGCCCTAGCACTACACAGCTGATTGAGATAATCAACTAATCATCAGCTGTGTAGTGTTAAGGAAAAATACTAAGTGTGAACCACATGGAGGACAGAGTTTGGGAAACACTGATAACCATCTTCTCTCACGCAGCGTCTAGCCAACCATGTGTCAATACACCGTCAGCCCATCCTTCATCAGTATAGCCTCTCATTTGTACAAGTGGACTAAGAGATTTACTACAGCTCAAGTCTTTCACACCTAATCAGTCTTCATAGTGGAGGGTTATACCCAGGACTTCCCAGCTGGCATGCATTATAACATAGGCTTACATTCGCTTACACACACACACACACACACACACACACACACACACACACACACACACACACACACACACACACACACACACACACACACACACACACACACACAAACGCAAATGTTCACACACACACACACACACACACACACGCATGCTATTATAGCGTAGGTAGACACAGCATAATTGGCCTAGCATCGTCCGGGTTAGGGAGGGTTTGGCCGGTAGGGCAATCCTTGTCTCATCGCGCACCAGCGACTCCTGTGGCGGGCCGGGCGCAGTACGCGCTAACCAAGGTTGCCAGGTACACGGTGTTTCCTCCGACACATTGGTGCGGCTGGCTTCCGGGTTGGATGGCGCTGTATTAAGAAGCAGTGCGGCTTGGTTGGGTTGTGTATCGGAGGACGCATGACTTTCAACCTTCGTCTCTCCCGAGCCCGTACTGGAGTTGTAGCGATGAGACAAGAGAATAGCTATTAAAACAATTGGATACCACGAAATTGGGGAGAAAAAGGGAGAAAATTCCCCCCAAAATTAAAAAATTAAAGTAGGCTATTCTGTAGGTGCCAACTGACCTGAACATCCATATGGGATTGGTGGGTTTCTCAGGGAGGGTTTCTCAGGGAGGGTTCTTCTTCTCTTTTCTAGAGAGTAGGAGGGTTCTTCTTCTCTCTTCTAGAGAGTGAGAGGGTTCTTCTTTTTCTAGTGTGAGATGGTTCTTCTTCTCTCTTCTAGAGAGTGAGTGTATTTGAATCCCTGTACCAATCTGGAGCATAAAATCACCACAACAAGAGACAAGACTAACAGCAAAATAACACGTGTGCTTTGTATATCCCCTTTTATAACTAATATATTCAGCCTCTACCTGTTCCTGAGGCGTTGTGTTTTAGTTTTCTACTGTCCTGAAACTCCCAATCTCAGGTCAATTATTTCAGGTTGGAAATCAGAAATAAATCAGTTGATGGTCGATGCCAAGTTTACCTCAAACAATATTCAAGGCTGAATCTGCAGTCATAACGTAGTTGAATGATTTAGCGAAGACAATATCTGCCCTCATGCCGCGGATTATCTTGTCATAGGTAAATGGAATGGAATGGATAGCTCCGTTCCTCTCTAGCTTTCTTCATAGGTTCCTGGCTTCTAGGGAGTTTCTCCTAGCCACTGTGCTTCTGCATCTGCATTGCTTGCATGTTGATGTACATTGTCCTGAATCTTGGCCTGGAGGCAGAACTTAGCGATTTCCACTAGATGGTCCAGTTGCAAAGTCAAAATATTGTAAATATTCATGAAAAACAAAGTGCTTTTCATGTCTTCATTTAAGGTTAAGGTTAGGCATTAAGGTTAGCAGTGTGGTTAAGGTTAGGTTTAACATAATATTTTATGACTTAAAACCTGTTCCAGCTAGTGACCACTCTGCAGATAAGCTGTGCATTGCTTGCTCTTTGGGAGTTTTAGCCACTTTGTTACAACTGCTGATGTAAAAAGGGTTTATAAAATACATTTGATTGATGGATGGATGGATGAATGATGGAGATTGGATGGATGGATGATACATAAAGCAGAGGGAAAAGGATGAGTGATTTATAATGTTAATCATCCCAAGCAGCATCATTGGTCAGTTGAGACACAAAGAAGCCACTGATTAGATGTAAGTGGAGAGAGAGAGAATGTCTTTATTGTTTTGAAACTTCTGTATGTGTAATATTTACTGTTATCTTTTATTTCACTTTTGTATATTATCTACCTCACTTGCTTTGGCAATGTTAACACATGTTTCCCATGCCAATAAAGCCCCTTGAATTTTGAGAGAGAGAGAGGGAGAGAGAGAGGGAGAGAGGGAGAGAGAACCTCATCAGTCACCACACAATGGTAAAGAAGAGAAGATTGAGATGTTTGCATGATGAGCTCATGCTGTGACCAAGATAAAGTCTTTGGCTAATTGAACGGAAGGGCTTAGAACTGCTCTTTCTTTAGTCTCTCGTTTGTTCCGGAAACTTCTTTGAGGTCTCTGTGTTCAGTAATGGATGTTGGACCGAAGACACATAACAGGAACTTATCTTTTGGAATAGTCTCCTCTCAAAGACCATCCAGTTTTACCTCATCTTCCTTTACCACCGGTAGCATAGATTTGCTTAGGTTTCGGCTTCACCATGGTGAAATTGGAAACATACCTCTAGTTGCTGGGCACGCCGCTCTCGTTCTTTTTAAGTTCTTCCTTCCTTTTTAATGTGGGCTTTTGAGGGGAGAAAACAGGCTGTCGCAGGTCAAAGTTAACACCTTGAACCATCTGGACAAAGAGAGCATATCCAACCAATAAAAATATCAAGGCCCAGGAGGGATTATAGTCTGATTGTAGTAAAAAACAACCCACCTCTCTGTTAGGAGGATTAGTGTGTGTGTGAGACCCATGGAATATAGACAGAATAGAGAAAGAACAATAAGAGTGGGCATTTCACTGTAAGGTGAATGTTTTATTTTATTTGAGGAGTGAAGTGTCCATTTGTTTCAGTATACTTCTCCTTGTATGGATGTTTTCCTACTAGACATACTAGATGCCGTCTTCAAGTGATTATATAGATACAGGTAACTGCCAAAATAAAGGAAACACCAACATAAAGTGTCTTAATAAGGCGTTGGGCACCACGATCCAGAACAGCTTCAATGCATCTTGGCAGAGATTCTACAAGTGTCTGGAACTCTATTGGAGGGATGTGACTCCATGAGAAATTCCATCATTTGGTGTTTTGTTGATGGCGGAGGAAAACGCTGTCTCAGCCGCCGCTCCAGAATCTACCATAAGTGTTCGGTTGGGTTGAGATCTGGTGGCTGAGACGTCCATATGGTTTACATTGTTTTCATGCTCATCAAACCATTACGTCACCACTCCTGCCCTGTGGATGGGGCATAGCCATGGTTGCCAAAATAACGGCCACTATAATGGCCTGCCCAGCATGATGGGATGTTAATTGCTTAATTAACTCAGGGACCACACCTGTGTGGAAGCACCTGCTTTCAATATACCTTGTACCCCTCATTTATTCAAGTGTTTCCATTATTTTGGCAGTTACCTGTACGCACCGCAGCCTATATTAATTAATCACAGTGAGGAGATTCAGCTCACCAACACACTACCCTTTACCTCCTCAACATGTTTTTGTCCTTACTGTGTGTGTGTGTGTGTGTGTGTGTGGTATGTAGTCACAGGTGGCTGAAATGCGTTGTTTACCACTGCATCTGTTTCCTGTATGTCCCTAACCATGGTCACACCCAAAGACTCACATTTCCCAGTCGCCTGACCGCATCACTTCCTGTATCTAGTGTCTGTAACTGACCTCAATGACTTTGGTAGGCAGTGTTATCTATCTTCTCTGGCCTGGCTATAGAGCGTGCATCATGGGATACGACCGTCTTGTGTATGTGTTGGAGATTACAGTATGACTTCGGTCCTAAGGAGGCTGTGGCCAAAGCCTCAAAATGGGGTGTGAAATTCCTCTTTTGGCTAAATGGTGGTTTGTGTTGATTGCATGCTTACTCATATTTGACTGTTCCCCCTCCCCTTCACCAAGATATATCATTGTCCATATCTTCTAGGACATTTTTCCCCAAGTAAAAGTTTTTCACATTTTTTTTGTCCAAACCTCAAAATATCCCAACACCGACTCACATATTTCGGTGACCCATGACTGAACTTGGATCAAAATACACATTGAAGTAACAGAGGGGTTATTCACAGTCACATACGGATTCTTGTGGTAGAGAATGAATTGTGGGTACATTTAATTTGAAATGTGTCTCACAATTCTTCCCCTGACACCCTGAAGGTCTTCTGGAATCAATTGTCGCCTCAACAGAGTGTCAGCACTCTCAAAGGAAGACTCTCTCTCTCAATAAACCCACAGTCGCTTCTTCTGCCATATTAACTGTCCTGGCTTCAGGCATTGAGTGGCGGTTAGACTCGGGTACAAACATTCACCCATTGAGAGAATGTTACTTAATAGAAATGAATGATTATTCCCTCTGTAGCTCGGTTGGTAGAGCACGGTGATTGCAATTCCAACAATGTGGGTTCGATTCCCGGGACCACCCTAAATGTATGCGTGACAGTAAATCGCTTTTGTTAAAAGCATCTGCTCAATGGTATACATTATATGTTATAGGTGGATATAAAGTCGGCTAATGTTCTCAGTAGTGGGTGATCAAGTTAAGCATGGACTCGTTTTACTACCAGAGCTCATCCCTTTCATGCAGCTTTTTTCACATCATCATTAGAGTTGCATCATGCAGCCTTAGAATGTATTAAAAATCCAAACACATAGTCCAACATTTGTATCACAACTAAAGTTGTATATGAAGCATATAGTTGGACCTGTTTCTTTGTCAACCTCTCAGCACAGAATATCCCCATGTGTTCACTCCCTCACATCGTTGGAGAAAATATCCTTTCTGTTTGATTCATCTATGTTCAATTATATTCTTCATACTATAAAATAATATAAAATAATGTCACGGAATTCTAAGCAAATCTTGTCTTCTAAATGAGCTAGTGTAGCCCACCCCCATCAGGGCCTAACATAAGGACAACTCAGAGTTATGCTATTCTGTTCTTCTGAAATGAACTAGTGTAGCCCACAGCCATCAGGACCTAACATAAGGACAACTCTGTTCTTCTGAAATGAGCTAGTGTAGCCCACAGCCATCAGGACCTAACATAAGGACAACTCAGAGTTATGCTATTCTGTTCTTCTGAAATGAACTAGTGTAGCCCACAGCCATCAGGACCTAACATAAGGACAACTCTGTTCTTCTGAAATGAACTAGTGTAGCCCACAGCCATCAGGACCTAACATAAGGACAACTCTGTTCTTCTGAAATGAGCTAGTGTAGCCCACAGCCATCAGGACCTAACATAAGGACAACTCTGTTCTTCTGAAATGAGCTAGTGTAGCCCACAGCCATCAGGACCTAACATAAGGACAACTCTGTTCTTCTGAAATGAGCTAGTGTAGCCCACAGCCATCAGGACCTAACATAAGGACAACTCTGTTCTTCTGAAATGAGCTAGTGTAGCCCACAGCCATCAGGACCTAACATAAGGACAACTCTGTTCTTCTGAAATGAGCTAGTGTAGCCCACAGCCATCAGGACCTAACATAAGGACAACTCTGTTCTTCTGAAATGAGCTAGTGTAGCCCACAGCCATCAGGACCTAACATAAGGACAACTCTGTTCTTCTGAAATGAGCTAGTGTAGCCCACAGCCATCAGGACCTCACATAAGGACAACTCAGAGTTATGCTATTCTGTTCTTCTTAACTACATTTTCTTCATATCATATTTCTTTAGACCTGTCTAAAATAACTAATGGATTTATTATGATGGTACTACTTAGTCAACTGTTTGAAAATCAGCCATAGAATGCCAACAGCTTTGAGATAGTGTAGTTAGCCAACTATTTGAGATAGTGTAGTTAGCCAACTCTTTGAGATAGTGTACCTACAGTACTTAAGTAAAGCTAAGGGGTCACTAATGTGTTGGGGGAAGATCTAAAGGGGAATTTAGCTCATCCAAACCGACACTTGAAATCAGTATATGGGTCCCGCTCTGTGACTTTCCTGTCTGCTGCCAACATCACAGGTTTGGGGACAATGGCACATTGTGTGGTCGTCATTCAATCCCAGCGCTGCCATGCCGTAACATTGACACTGAGTGATGGCATAAAAATGATGTCACCCCGGCTGCCTTCGGGGAAAAAAACAAAGACCTACCTAACTTAAGACATGGCAAATCTGATCTGTGGTCAGATTAAAGCCAGACATCACTGGGAAGAAGAAAGACCTACCTACAGTAAAGACAATCTGATCTGTGGTCAGATTAAAGCTGTATGGATCACCAGGAGTGTGAAGAGACCCTAATAACATACATGGGCTCATTGATTACACAGCAATAAGGGACTCCAACTTCTCTAGAGTGACGGAGTGGCAAAGATATTTTGTTGACTCTTTCTGGGGTTTGACTCCTCGCCGCCTCACGTCAAGATGCTCCAGAATTACTTTAGTTTACATACTTCTGAGCTGAGGGATGACATCTGCTTATTTAGTATCTCAATGTGACATGCACAGCAGAGGAGGCTGGTGGGAGGAGCTAAAGAAGGACAGACTCATTGTAATGGCTTGAATGGAATATTATATAACGATATCAAATACATCCAACATATGGAAACCACATGTTTGACTCTATTCCATTCCAGCCATTACAATGAGCCGGTCCTCCTATAACACCTCCCACCAGCCTCCTCTGATGTACAGTAACCCTCCCAGAATACTCTATCTTTACTGTCCCTCAGTAAGCTTACTGTAAAGAGGCCGATCATTTACTTAATGGATTATTTGTTTTGTTTCATGGCACAAATACTGCATTATTTCTGCCTGCTGATTTGAAAAATGTCTCTGAACTCAGATGAAACTAAGTAGTTGTACATTTTCTCCTACAGGGAGTAACAAAATGCCTTGGTAATTGTTGTGGTCATTTTTACAGAAGCCCTCTACAGTAACGTGTTGTGAGTGTGTATAATAACACAGGACCAGCATCTATACTATACCACCATGTGTGCATACATGCATACATACTGTACATGCATACACGCACATGCATACACGCTCACACACTCACACACAGATAGATAGATAGATTTTTTTCTTACCAAATCAACACTCTTCACAACAATAATTATCCTTACATTGATCTGCAGCTGTCCACACACTGCCTGCCTGTAATTCTTCCATTAACAATACTACAGCGTGGTATTGTCATATTTTTGAGGTTGACCATTGATTCAATGGAATATTTGGAAAATCACAGTTTGCCATGAGAACATGGTATTTATACGCTATTTTGGTCAAGCACGTCGTAAATCTCTCCCAAAGCGTTGCCCCCCAATGCAGGCTGGGATTTTGGAACACTATACATACCTGGCTACCAGCGCTTTTCAGTCACGCTCTAGTGTAGTCAATAGACAGGCGTGCATAAATGCTCTGATTAGATATGTCAGACAGCCACGCTGCGGAATAGTAGGACATTATTGAACAAAAGCCTTACTAGTATCTGCATTTGTCATTGCTCTCTATACTCCATCTGTAGACAGATGCCATGAGGCTTTAGGTTTAATGTCCTTGTAAGGCTTTACTGTTCATCGAACGCATGAGACATCATCATGGAATGCTACCAGTCTCCAAACGTCTTTTAATCTCTCAAATCAATTGTCTGTAGTAGCGTATCAGTAAGAGGAGATCTGTCCCACTGAGGCATTTCAACCCAACAAATATATGTGATGACGTTAATTAAATCGACGTGGAAACAGATTGGATTTGCAAAAAGTCATCAACATAAGGACATTCCGCCTTTTTTCCCCCACCCAACTTTTAACCTGACATTGTTGAATTCACATTAGTTATAATTTTAACCAAATGTAAATGAAAACTAGAAGTTGAACTGACGTCTGTGCGCAGTGGGGTGTCTTCTTCAGAGACCAGCGACTCACGACTGTCACACTGCTGACAACAATATGGTAGTGTGTCAGTGTGTCTCCACAGCCCTAGGCAAGGCAGAGGAGAGGGCATCATCAGACGGCCGTTTGACTTAGAGTCAGGGGACGGCCTTTCGGGACACTTGATTATCAGAGCCCAGCTTTCATGTGGTCAGCGTTCTCGCTAAAGAGGGGTCACTGTTATCAATTCAGTAATCTGAGGCATTTAAAGGGAGCAACAGGGCGGCATTCTTGTTCCCGAAAAAAGGCTTGACTCTCAGCAAATAGACCTAATCCATCTTCCAGGCAAATCAGAGGAATTAACCCCGATAGGTAGGCAGCAGCATCTCTTTAAACAGAGACACACACACACACACACACACACACACACACACACACACACACACACACACACACACACACACACACACACACACACACACACACACACACACACACACACACACACACACACACCTTTTCAAAATGCCTCCAATTGAACTTCCTGGAATGTGCTCCACAAAGTGAGAAGTCGGAGCTTGCGCAAGAAGTTGCCCAGTTTTTGATTAGAGTGGAGGAGGCTAACGATGCAAATCAGAGGAACGGCCGGACATGTATGTAGTCTGTGACCCGTTTGGAACAATGACCCGTTTGAATGAAGTGTACTGTAGTTCTCACTGAGATGCTCAATCGCATTAGGACGTACAGCTATTGTAAACACGTGGCCTATGGATAGGCTGACATATAGGACATGATATCAGTTACCAGCAATAGAAATACAAACAATAACAGCACTATCTTCCACAATTCAACAAAACACCATTTTCAGTTGGAAGTGCATGGGATAACAGCTTTCGTAGCCTATCATGCAGCACACACACAGTAGCTGCGTCCACGTAGCCTATGGATAAACAGACAATATTCACCAAGAAATAGAAAGCATTTGGTTTATCGGTCCTTGTGGTCTTTAAATGGAATTGAGTGCCAAGCCTTAACAAGATGGCTGGCAGATGTAGTAGGAAGTGGTGGTGCCTCTCCAAAAACACAATGTGTTTCTGTCTAGTCCGTCGACATCTTTGTCTTGGTGATAATAGTCAAGTATGAACAAGACCCCTTTGATGCTTTCTCCAGGATGTCGTCTTCACTACAGATGTAGGGTCTTAATTTGATCACCCTGTTGCAGGAGAACTTTCCTGTCATACAGGACATTTTAAACGTGTAGTGTATTAGAGGTTTAAAAAGGTTTAGAGAGATTGTAATCTCCTCTTGTTTTTCCCTTGCCGAAAATGTTTTTTTCCTCTACAACAATTTCCATGAATTATAATCCACATAATAATTCCCATTTCCTGTTGCTACAGGATTATTTTCCTGCTGTAGAAAACTGGCTCAAATTTAAGTTCCTGCATCTGTAACTGTATCTGCCCACTCTCCTTTTCTCCTGTTAGTCAAGAAAACGGAGGACTTGACTTTCCCCTCTTAATATTGCCAATTTCAATGATTGATGAATTATTTTCTTATCTTCTGTGGTCCTGATAGGCTACATTTAGTAAGGGATGTATGTTGCAGGTGACGCACGTAGTTGTTGCTTATTGTTTTTCATTTGGCAGGAGTTGAAACAAAACCCTTTTCACATCACGTAGTTCTTATCTGGATTTCACAAGAAAAATGAATAACTCAAATAATACAGGAAACCACATGCTTTGTTTTCCCAACTTTCTATGGAAATACATTTCCAGACAGGCCGTCAACAACGGAAGAAGTGATTGATTCCAGTCATAGAAATACCAAAAACACAACATTATTATCCGCAATTGAACAAAAGAAAATATTCTCGTTGGAATTACATGGGATAATGGCTTTCTTCTTCCAGGATCTCATTATGGTTCACGTTCCGGAATCAAACATGTTTGTCCTTCCTTTAATGGCCAACTGTGCTACAAATGTTTAGCCACCTGCTGAAACGACTCGGCCATCAAACGGTTCAAACCGCGTCATCGCGTCTGCTTGGACCACAGAGGTGGTGGTGTATACACTACAGGAGACAGACAGACCGCTTGGATCATTTGTTTATCGTCTAGCTGGCCTGGGTGTGGCCAGCCCATCTGCAGGAAACTCAATGACTCACATCAAAGTCATACATCAAGAAGAGAACTACATTTTCTCTGGGTTTGACTTTGACTTTGACCACACCAACGACCAACCCCAGCGTCACCACGCATGATTTATAGACGTCTGGTCTGGACCCAACTTTGGGGATGGGGAACGCTGCTTTTACAACTGCACAGGTCACAAGCCCTCCGATTCAACTCCCCTCAAGTCAGAGATAGTCAGGGTGGGCTCCAGGCAGCATTCTGGGCCAGTCGACCTGCCCTTGCCCCCTGACGTTTTTGGGATTGACGCGTGGGTGATTGTGTCCGACGTGGAGGAGGAGAAACCCAACGCAACCCAACCCAACCCAACCCAAGGCAATACATGCTGTGTGATCCATTAATAAGAACCAGTTCCGATGTGCCGGGTCGAGAAGGTTTACAACAACATGGGTTGCATCCAAGACCTAAACCACAATTACTTACCCAAGTTCCCAGCGTTTGAATCTCCCAGTCAGTGGAATGCTTTAAAAGCAAACATAAAAGCACCATGTCATTCATTTTTCTCAACCCCTCCCCCCACCCATACATGGTAACGCATCTTTCCATATGATGATTACAGATTGGAGACATATTGTTTGTTTAGAACCACAGACTGACTACCAGCTGCGAAAGAGAAAAGGCAGTCTGCTGTAAATTCTGCAAGTCAACACAACGGCCGACAGTCTCTGGGTATACATTATGTATATACCCTTATGTTGTGGTTTGGAATATATATGGATTTTACTGTATAGCCTGTGACTTCAACAGACAGATTCAAATGAGGAAGGAAAATATTGCTGAGAGAAGTGATTTGTGACTGTTAGTGACCCCCGAAGGAAAGTTTGCACATGCCTCATTAATTGGCAGATATGACCACCTTGGTCATGGACTGTAAGGCCGATTTTTCTCATGTTGCCATGACTCCATTGGGCTGGAGTTGGTCCAGTTATGGTCTGGCATAGAGAGAGAGGGACTCTCTACCTGGTATTGGATTCTTCCTTCAATCTTTGACTTCCAAATCATAATAAAAAACAACGATGCCTGCCTTCTCTGTTGTTAATTTGTCTCCACATATCGTTTTACAGATGGTTTGAATCTGTTCAATCGATAAATCGCCAGAACTAAATAACTTTTTGTTATGTGAGCGCATAAACATGGCATGATAGCGGTCAAAACTCAATTACCTTATGATCGCTGGGGTGATCATAAGAACACCAACACTGTTCCAAACATTCCATCTGGTCAAATAAACAGGCCAAGAAAACAATTACCCCGGTTAGCACCAGCCAACTGCTTTTACACTGCATACTCGTCAATCGTCGCTGCTGTGAAGCACTCCCAAACCTGCTGTTTCCTTACAATGTTATGAAGATCCAATTTTTGGGGGCATGAAATCTTCATTCAATCTTTTTTTGTCCTAGGGACTTGCCCATCATTGCGTCGAAGAGGTGCCAGGGCACCAGATCAACCTCACAGCTATCTCCAAAACCTCTAAATAACCCCCAGATAGCCCTCTCCAAAACCTCTAAATAACCTCCAGATAGCCCTCTCCCAAACCTCTAAATAACCTCCAGATAGCCCTCTCCAAAACCTCTAAATAACCTCCAGATAGCCCTCTCCAAAACCTCTAAATAACCTCCAGATAGCCCTCTCCCAAACCACTAAATAACCTCCAGATAGCCCTCTCCAAAACCTCTAAATAACCTCCAGGTAGCCCTTTCCAAAACCTCTATATCCCCTCCAGATAGCCCTCTCCAAAAACTCGAAATAACCTTGAAATTGAGCTCAGGTGCATCCTGTTTCCATTGATCATCCTTGAGATGTTTCTACAACTGTGGTAAATTCAATTGATTGGGCATGATTTGGAAAGGCACACACCTGTCTATATAAGGTCCCACAGTTGACAGTGCATGTCAGAGCAGAAACCAAGCCATGAGGTCGAAGGAATTGTCCATAGAGCTCAGAGACAGGATTGTGTCGAGGCACAGATCTGGGAAAGGGTCCCGAAAAATATTTGCAGCATTGAAGGTCCCCAAGAACACGGTGGGCTCCATCATTCTTAAATGGAAGAAGTTTGGAACCATCAAGACTCTCTCTAGAGCTGGATGTTTGCCAAAAGGCACCTAAAAGGATGCAGACCATGAGAAACAAGATTTTCTGGTGTGATGAAACCAAGATTGAACTCTTTGGCCTGAATGCCAAGCATCACATCTGGAGGAAACCTGGCAGCATCCCTACAGTGAAGCATGGTGGTGGCAGCATCATGCTGTGGGGATTTCTTTAGCAGTAGGGACTGGGAGACTAGTCAGGATCAAAGGAAAGATGAACGGAGCAAAGTACAGAGAGATCTTTGATGAAAACCTGCTCCAGAGAGATCAGGACCTCTGACTGAGGCGAAGGTTTACCTTTGAATAGGACAACAACTCTAAGCACAAAGCCAAGGAGTGGCTTCGGGGCAAGTGTCTGAATGTCCTTGAGTGGCCCAGCCAGAGCCCAGACTTGAACCCTCTGGAGAGTCCTGAAAATAGCTGTGCAGCGATGCTCCCCATCCAACCTGACAGAGCTTGAGAGGATCTGCAGAGAAGAATGGGAGAAACTCCCCAAATATAGGTGTACCAAGCTTATAGCGTTATACCCAAGAAGACTCAAGGCTGTAATTGCTACAAAAGTACTGAGTAAAGGGTCTGAATACTTATGTGAATGTGATATTTCCGTTTTGTATTTGTAATAAGTTTGCAAACATTTCTAAAAACCTGTTTTGATTTTCTCATTATGGGGTACTGTGTGCAGATTGATGAGGGAAAAAAAACAATTGAATACATTTTAGAATAAGGCAGTAACGGAACAAAATGTCCAGTGGTCTGAATACTTTTCAAATGAACTGTATGTCATTCCTTCATGGTGATGTTTGTGATTGAAATCCTCCATCTTCTCTGGTCTTCCTGGTGCTCTGGGCCACTTGTCTCTCGTCCCTGGGAGCTTTTTAAACTGTTTCAACGCAAAACATTGCTGGGGCTTTTAAAACAAAAGCTTAGAGAAACTGACAGATTCCAGCTGAGCAGTGCTTTGGATTTATGGGATAAATCATATTGGTGTTACAGACAGTTGATGTTGTGAAGCTTTGTGTTCTTCACTTGGATGTTTGAGTGTGATCTGCCTTTAATTCAAACCACAAAAATAACATCATAAAATCTACACTGCAGGGATAGTGTTTCTTCAAAGTGCAAAAGTCTACGTTCTGGTTGGTTCCCCTTCCTGTTCTCTATTAAAAGATGATGGTATTGACGCCTCTTGTCAAACAATGTCTGTTTCTTTTCAACTTCCCTGAGTATAAAGAGAGTAGTGAATAGTGCTGTAACCATCACACCATTCAAGGGCCTCAATGCCACTGTTATGATAGGCGTGTACAAAAATGCATTTGTTCATTCAATCAAACTAGAGTACAGGCCCATCACAGGAAGTATTCACTATTGTAACACATCATAGAAGCACAATACATCCGTCCCACTTCCCTGATTGGCTGCTTGCCCAAACAAAAGAGGTTGGCACACTGGTTTGAGGCGTGTGACGGATCACTTTTAAGGTCAGAAGTGTGTGTGTGTGTGTGTGTGTGTGTGTGTGTGTGTGTGTGTGTGTGTGTGTGTGTGTGTGTGTGTGTGTGCGCGCGCGCGCATGCGCATGTCGTGCGTACTAGAGCATTGCACATACCATAGAGTCATAGAGACTTTGTGGGTGCAGCATGCTGGTTTCGGTAACTGGCTCTTCATCGTTTATGTTGATAAGGCAGCTGTAGTTCTTGATTAACATGCACTGTGGTTTCTGCTGGTGAATCATATGTTCCATTAATTATCTTTAGAGCCAGAAAAACATCCAGGTCACTGATAGATATATGAGTGTCTGGTTGATGACATTTGACTGATTTCTACAGATTCCCTTATCAGGAATGAATATGAATATTTGGTTTCTGGGCCCGTATTCACAAAGCATCTCAGAGTAGGAGTGCTGATCTAGGATCAGGTCTCCCCTGTCAATATAATCCTATTAATTGTCATCTAAAATGCCATACTGATGCTAGATCAGCACAATGATTCTTCATTCTACAGATCTCACAAATCTCGATAGCATAAATCTAGATCAGTTTGTATTCCCGATGGCCTTCACCTAAAGTAAGTATACATGTATTATTCAATGTGCCTTTGCACTCCAAAATCATATAGGCACCTTACCTTACCACTTCAAGAAGGTATTATACTGTTGTGATGTTATCGAACCATCATGAACATAACTTATTCTGATGCAGGGACCATAAACCCAGATATCTAACAAAGGAGTCTCTATATGTTATATATCACTAACCATATCACTGAGAACATTCCTCGCATCATGAGGGAAGCCTTTCCCATCGGCCAAAACAATGCTTATCTGATTGTCTTATACAAGCTATTTTTGTGAATACCGATTTAAATTGGTGGTGTCAATGAGTCCTAGCCACATCACCCCAGATAATTAAGGTGGGCAAGATAAGTTAGTATGCCAACATGAACCTCATGAACCATGTCATAGAAGGATGGATTTTTTATTCCAACCAGATCCACATACCATAGATTAAAATTCCAATCAAATACCCCATTACAAGTATATAAGCACGTTTTGACTATTGGCCTATTGAAAATAAATGTGTTTTGTTGTGTTTTTATTTATTTTTAAATAGTAATTAGATACTTGTCCATTTCATGAAGGTGTGTTGGAGGTTATAGACCAAGAAAAATGGTGACAAACTATGTGAAGTTTTATTCATCCCTCTCTTTCATTTCCTTTGCCCCCAACTGTCTCGTTATAAAAAAGGTCAGCACACACAGTTAAAATATACAGTGTATAATTTTATAGGTTTTTCACCAACAGGGCTTCTGGTGCAGGCGTCTGGGACCAGTCTGGGACGGGGGCTCGAGACTACAATGCGCAGCGCGCACGTACAGATCAGTTTCAGTCTTTGTCAGTTCTGAATGGGGGCGGAGGAAGTAAACCCATTAGAATCCTATAAAAAGAAAGTATCCGAGATCATAAAATATCAGGCTGCCGCACTAAGCATTCACTTACTGCCAGAGAGACAGACTGGAAGTCGCTTGTCAAGTTTCACCCTGACCTTGTGAGTGTCAGCAATTTTTTATTCATTGAAGCTCATCATTTTGATTTGATTTTTAGATTGAGCTATTGGTGTTGTTATAAAAGTGGCATTTCTGTCGATGGCAATAACCCGTTTCCTTTTCTGATTCGTTGAAAAGAGAACACTTACCGTTATTGACTTTATTCGCAAGCGGTCAATTTAACACATGGACACAGTGTAACAGAGCGCGCGTTTCTGTGATACCTTTATGCGTAATTGGCTAGGCCCGGGTCGTCCGCTTTATCCTATTCGAATCCGTTTTAATTTTTTTGGCAACATTTCTAAACAATTGTTTCCCAAGGATGCTCGTCCTGACTCGGAATAGATTCTGGTGTGTTTTCGTGCTGCTTGTCGCGGCCTTGAGGATGGGAGAGTCGCAGAGAGCAGAGCGCTCCAAGCCAAACTCCATCAAAGCGGCTCTGTTGGGAGAGCCCACGCCGGCCACGAACCGTTCAGCCACCATCCAACCCGGGATCACCAAGAAAGGCAACATCCTTGCGCAGGTAATCGCATCGTTCTCTTTTGATTTACACACACATTACTGTAGTTATGATTTGATTGTAACAACTTTTGGCGAGGACATTGGTAATAATTGACTGTTTTCATGTTTTGAATCATCGTATTGGTATAAGTATTTTAGATGTCCCCGTTTTGCATTTAAATGGCTGGTTACAACTGTTCCAATACATGCGTTGTTGCTTTACGCAAGCCCCCAAACGTTGCGCGTGGTGCCCAACTGAAGCCCCCAAACATTGCGCGTGGTGCCGAACTGAAGCCCCCAAACATTGCGTGTGGTGCCCAACTGCCCATGGACATTTTTTGACGAGAACTAAAATAGCGGTATCAGCCCCAATATCATTAAAACTTCTCTCATGTGTGAATCGTTATTGGAAATGACAGGGATTGGACCCCTCATAAACCTTAATTGCATCTCAGACCTTGACGCCACTGTCGGGTCCAACATGCTTCCAAGGCAAATCATTAACATGATCAGTAGAAATGTGAGAGAAAGTAAGTTAACACCGGGGATTATTTTCTGTCTGGTTCTTAATGTCATTAAACCGCTCCAGACGGAACTGTGGGCTGAGAGTGAAGGATACTCTTACCGACCACTTAATATGCACTCCAAGTGTTATCAGTTCCTGCTGTTTCAACACAGTGTGGAATTAGCCTGGCTGTCTGTATAAGCAGCCAGGCTAAAGTAAAAGCCTCGGGGTAAAGAGCTACACAGTGGTGGAAAAAGTAACCAATTTTCATACTTGACTAAAAGTCTGGATACCTTAATAGAAAATGACTAAAGTAAAAGTGAATGTCACCCAGTAAAATAGTACTTGAGCAAAAGTCTAAAAGTATTTCAATTGAAATATAATTACGTTTCAAAAGTAAATGTAATTGCAAAAATATACTTATGTAAAAGTATAAATAATTTCAAATTCATTATATTAAGCAAACCAGACGGTGCAACTTAAATGTTTTTAAAGTATGGATAACAAGGGGCACATCCAAATACCCCAACATAATTTACAAACGAAGCATATGTGTTTAGTGAGTCCGCCAGACCAGCAGCAGTAGGGATGACCAGGGATGTTCTCTTGATAAGTCCGTGAATTGAATCAGTTTCAAGTCCTGCTAAGCATTCAAAATGTAACGAGTACTTTTTGGTGTCAGAGAAAAGGTATGGAGTACAAAGTACATTGTTTTCTTTAGGAATGTAGTGAAGTAAAAGTTGACAAAAATATAAATAGTAAAGTACAGATATCCCCCAAAATACTTAAATAGTACTTTAAAGTATTTTTCTTAAGTACTTTATACCACTGGAGCTACGCTATAGTTTGGTTCATGTGTGAATTATAAAAAAGCATTCTACCTAATTAGTTCTCCAATTGTTTTATTGAAACTGGATCTCAGGTGCCATAGAGTATGTTTAGGTATATAATGTGTTCATACTGTATGTTTAGGTATATAATGTGTTCATACAGTATGTTTAGGTGTATAATGTGTTCATACAGTATGTTTAGGTATATAATGTGTTCATACTGTATGTTTAGGTATATAATGTGTTCATACAGTATGTTTAGGTGTATAATGTGTTCATACAGTATGTTTAGGTATATAATGTGTTCATACTGTATGTTTAGGTATATAATGTGTTCATACTGTATGTTTAGGTATATAATGTGTTCATACTGTATGTTTAGGTATATAATGTGCTCATACTGTATGTTTAGGTATATAATGTGTTCATACAGTATGTTTAGGTATATAATGTGTTCATACTGTATGTTTAGGTGTATAATGTGTTCATACAGTATGTTTAGGTATATAATGTGTTCATACAGTATGTTTAGGTATATAATGTGTTCATACTGTATGTTTAGGTATATAATGTGTTCATACAGTATGTTTAGGTATATAATGTGTTCATACTGTATGTTTAGGTATATAATGTGTTCATACTGTATGTTTAGGTATATCATGTGTTCATACTGTATGTTTAGGTATATAATGTGTTCATACAGTATGTTTAGGTGTATAATGTGTTCATACAGTATGTTTAGGTATATAATGTGTTCATACAGTATGTTTAGGTGTATAATGTGTTCATACAGTATGTTTAGGTATATAATGTGTTCATACAGTATGTTTAGGTATATAATGTGTTCATACTGTATGTTTAGGTATATAATGTGTTCATACAGTATGTTTAGGTATATAATGTGTTCATACTGTATGTTTAGGTATATAATGTGTTCATACAGTATGTTTAGGTATATAATGTGTTCATACAGTATGTTTAGGTATATAATGTGTTCATACAGTATGTTTAGGTATATAATGTGTTCATACAGTATGTTTAGGTATATAATGTGTTCATACAGTATGTTTAGGTGTATAATGTGTTCATACAGTATGTTTAGGTATATAATGTGTTCATACTGTATGTTTAGGTATATAATGTGTTCATACTGTATGTTTAGGTATATAATGTGTTCATACAGTATGTTTAGGTATATAATGTGTTCATACTGTATGTTTAGGTATATAATGTGTTCATACTGTATGTTTAGGTATATAATGTGTTCATACAGTATGTTTAGGTATATAATGTGTTCATACTGTATGTTTAGGTATATAATGTGTTCATACTGTATGTTTAGGTATATAATGTGTTCATACAGTATGTTTAGGTATATAATGTGTTCATACTGTATGTTTAGGTATATAATGTGTTCATACAGTATGTTTAGGTATATAATGTGTTCATACTGTATGTTTAGGTATATAATGTGTTCATACTGTATGTTTAGGTATATAATGTGTTCATACAGTATGTTTAGGTATATAATGTGTTCATACAGTATGTTTAGGTATATAATGTGTTCATACAGTATGTTTAGGTATATAATGTGTTCATACTGTATGTTTAGGTATATAATGTGTTCATATTTTGTAGGTGAAGTTAAATAAATAGGATACATATATAAATAGTTCCCTCCCTCCCTCCCTCCCTCCCTCCCTCCTCCCTCCCTCCCTCCCTCCCTCCCTCCCTCCCTCCCTCCCTCCCTCCCTCCCTCCCTCCCTCCCTCCCTCCCTCCCTCCCTCCCTCTCTCCCTCTCTCCCTCTCTCCCTCCCTCCCTCCCTCCCTCTCTCCCTCCCTCCCTCCCTCCCTCCCTCCCTCCCTCCCTCCCTCCCTCCCTCCCTCCCTCCCTCCCTCCCTCCCTCCCTCCCTCCCTCCCTCCCTCCCTCTCTCCCTCCCTCCCTCCCTCCCTCCCTCCCTCCCTCTCTCCCTCCCTCCCTCCCTCCCTCCCTCTGTACCCCACCTGCTGTCTCGACCTCTGAATGCTCGGGTATGAAAAGCCAACTGACATTTACTCCTGAGGTGCTGACCTGTTGCACCCTCTACAACCACTGTGATTATTATTTGACCCTGCTGGTCATCTTTGAACATTTGAAAATCTTGAAGAACAATCTGGCCTTAATGGCCATGTACTCTTATAATCTCCACTTGGCACAGCCAGAAGAGGTGTGGTTCCTCTCTAGGTTTCTTCCTAGGTTCTGGAATTTCTAGGGAGTTTTTCTTAAAGTAAATTAATATGAAAGTTGATCAAATTAGTTTAGATCTTTTTCTTTTCTTTTTTTCCCTTTGTTATCAAATGTAAAAGGCAACACTGTTTATGTGATTTCTGGCATCTTCTTGAACAGTAGATGGCGCCACATTTCTGTTTTCCCCTGCTATACATTTAAGCCAGCGTTTCACATAAAAAAAATTAAAAAAATTGATTCTCAGTTGATTCTCTTTGTCTTTTACAATCAAAGTGTTTATACCAGTGTAACTACTGGTTGGCTACAGTTTAGCTTTGGCTTGGACTAGTGTCTGCTGTAGGCTTATATAGGTCTCCAGAATGTCACTTGTAATGATACCAGTGAATGAAGTGGATATGCCTGTCTGTAGCGTGTGTGTGAGTGTGTGTGTGTGTGTGTGTATGGGGGGAGAGGGGGGGGGGGCACTGTAGTGTGGGAGCTACTGCTGAGAGCACTGTTCTGAGATCCTACCACTCAGACAGTGAGGATTAAAGGGAATAGCTTCAGTCTCTTCTGCGTAGTGGGAACCGTTCCAGCCACCAGAGCTGTGCCAGACCTCTGTTTAAATGTCTGCTTACAACTTTGCCATTGCAATAAACTGGAGTGGTTTGGATAGAATGGACCACTGGGGATGAGTGTGTGTATGTGTGGAGACCACCACCGTTCTGTTATAAGAGTGAAATGCCACGGCACATTTAGATGGCTAATGGTTTCAATGGGAGGTGGTGTGTCTCCCCGTCTCTCCTGTCTGCTAGAATGGTTTCCAGCCTTGTACCGTTACAGCCAGCACTCAACAACAGCCAGACATGAATCACGGGCCACAGGCTAAATCTATTGACCTGCTGTGTGGCATCTGAAGTGGTTGTTTATGATGTAAATCAAAGATAACGAACCTTGAAGTCTTCACAGGCTTTTAATTGGCAACGTGTGGCATCGATTTGTGATGGTTTATAGGAGCTTTTGTTATAGTGTGGATGATACTGAGCAGTCGACCATGCAAATAGTGGGTCATGGTGATTGCTTAGATTGCGACTGAAGGTCCTCACTAGCTTTTTATGGTAGATTATATACTCATAATGAACAATTTACTCTATAGAGAATGGCCTGACTCTGAAATGAACCTGCCTTGATTTTTTGATTTGCATGGGATGGGGCAGAGACATGGGGTGGGTCAGAGACATGCGGTGGGTCAGAGACATGGGGCGGGTCAGAGACATGGGGCGGGTCAGAGACATGGGGTGGGTCAGAGACATGGGGTGGGCCAGAGACATGGGGTGGGTCAGAGACATGCGGTGGGTCAGAGACATGCGGTGGGTCAGAGACATGGGGTGGGTCAGAGACATGGGGCGGGTCAGAGACATGGGGCGGGTCAGAGACATGGAGTGGGTCAGAGACATGGGGTGGGTAAGAGACATGGGGTGGGTCAGAGCTGCGTGGGGGGCATCAGTGGAAAGCGGTGGTGCGAAACCTCAAATATTATAACCAATCTCTTCTGGCGGAACCTTGTGTTTCTCTACCGTGTAGATTAATGAAGAAGTTGGCGTAATGTTGAGGTTGCTATAATTCGTGAGGAAGCGTTGGCAGAACATTACACCTTCCTCCATAGAGGCAGTGGATCAGGACATGAGTGATCGTCCGCTTGGAACACTTCTAAACTTCACAGTTTGAGAGACTATCGCCATAATTCACCATTACATCCATTTAGTCCCTTTCCCACATTTCTCCCTCAGATTCCTCCAACAGCAGACCTCCTCAAAAGAAGGGTGTTCATTTTTATACAGCATTATTCAGGCTGTTGAAATGTATTCCTTCTGGTCCTCCAATCCTCCGACATGAAAGGATATGAGAAAGATTGCAACATAAGCTCTCAATAAATCACCCCCACTGGCTCACTTTCAAAAGTCACAAATTAGAGACGGGGAGTTGGGGAGGGGAGCACGGCGGCCACCCAGAGAAGCCTGCAGGAAACCGGGGTGTAATTTGGTGTTTAAATTGTCAGATTAGTAAAGTTGGGCTCTATCCAACATGTCAAAGCTATTGGTGGATCTATATAGGAAGTACCATGACAGACTCATTTGTTTTTGTTTCCCTCGGCTGTTGACAAAGTTTTGTACTGACTTTGCCGCTCTCCGCTCTAGCTGACTATAAATGTCACATGAATCACTTTGCGCTCCAACCTCAATGTCAGGTTGTGACTGTCCCAAGTGATTCAATCATTACAATTAAGACAAGCTGCATGAGTGTGTGGCTCCACCCCCTTTCCCCCCTCACATTGACTTGACTTGAGTGAAACCAAACCGAAGTAACACAAAGTAAAAGGCCCTCTTGACTGGGAGATGTTCAGACCCGATGCTCCTGGGTGGCCCCTGGTTCCCAGTAAGTTAGAGAACCAGTATGGATGGTATGGGCAGGGAACGTTCACCACCCTAACCTCTGAACCCACAAGGGGAAGTGGAGGCATGCGTACAGTAAAAGTGGTTGGCTGTTCCTACCAGTGCCTGGACATCCATACAGTTTTAAGTAGTCTTAAAACTGTGTTTAATTCAACACAGAGATTATTTTAACAAGCCAGGACCGAATCGCTTAGGCTCCCCCAGTAAAAGTTGAGCGCTAGGTCCCCTCTCTCCCCCCCTCTCACCCCGCCAGTACCCCTCCCTACCCCCTCCAGGGTTAAGTAACTGTTTAGTGATCTTAACGATCTGAGAGGGGGAAACAAAGCAGGCCGAGGTGTGAGTGCTTGTTAGCGCTAGGTAGCCGCCGTCAAGGCTCCGTCTCCTCCGTCTCAGGGGTCCAGCGGGTCTCCTTGCTGTCTCTCACCCCTCCAGTCAGGGGGGCCCAGTGGGTCTCCTGGCTGTCTCTCACCCCTCCAGTCAGCAGGCCCTGGGGGGCGAGTGTGGGCCCCAGATGGGCCATAATGGGTATCAGGGGCCCTAGCAGGCCAGCAGAGTATCCTGAGGGGAATTCATTTCACTTACCTTTGTACTTAGACCTGTTAATGAGAGTCAGGAGACACAGAGCCCTTCTCTATCCACAGGCTAACACCTCACTGAGCTACACCCAGCTCTGACTGGGGTTTCCGGCTCAGTCATGTGCCCTTCTTTTGATCGCTGGTGTAGGGCCAATACGGTTCTGAGTGTATTTAAAGAGTTAGGACATTGAGGTTTCTGCATTATGATACGTTTCCATGACACTTTAACATTCTACGCTGAGTGTACAAAACATTAAGAACACTTGCTCTTTTCATGACCAGGGGAATCCAGGTGGAAGCTTTGATCCCTTATTGAATCTACTTCAACCAGTGTAGACGAAGGGGAGGAGACAGGTTCATGAAGGATTGTTAAGCATTGAGACAATTGAGACATGGATTGTGAATATGTGCCGTTAATGGGAAGATAAAAGATTGAAGTGCCTTTGAACGGGGTATGGTACAGTAGTAGGTGCCAGGCGCGCCAATTTCAGTCAAAAACAGTGACGCAGCTGGGTTTTTAATGTAGAACAGTTTCCCGTGTGTACCAAGAATGGTCCACCACCCAAAGGACATCCATCCAACTTGACACAACTTTGGGAAGCATTGGAGTCAACATGGGCCAGCATCCCTGTGGAACGCTTCTCCACACCTTGTAGAGTCCGTGCCCTGACGAATTGAGGCTGCTCTGAGGGCAGACGGTGTTCCTAATGTTTTGTATAGTCAGTGTACGGCAGCCATGTTATCTCTCCTTTAACATTACATGGGGAATATTTAAACACATTGATGTAACTGAATGTCGGGAATTAGAACAATATAGAAAATGTTCCAAGTTGACCCACAACTCTCTAAATTCAGCACATGGCTCTGGTGTAGCCTATAGGGAGACTCTGTCACCAGAGTCACAGACCGATACAATCCACGATTTAACCCATCAAAGACCTGTGTTTTCAGTGACGAAAGAGCCAAAGTTGTATTGTTAAGGTTCTTTTTGTGTTTTATGCCCCTGTCCCTTTGTTATCTGATACTGTGAGACTGTCTCTCCTTAGAGGGACGAGGACGTTTGTTTACTTGGTGACATAGTTTATTAGACTCAGTGAGGCTCAGTGCTGCTGACCATGATTACCAATCACACTTTCAGGTTTCCATGCTTGATTATCCAAGGTCAAGTTCAATTGCCCTCGAAGTTCTCGTAACAGTGTGTGTGTGTTTATTACTGTTATAACGCCATTCTTTTAATCTTCTTAAGTGAATAGTGAGCAGAGCTCGCCTTTCTAACCAGACGTTGTTTGAACAGTGTGAATATACATTTAGACAGTTGGCTAAGTGACAGAATCTTATGTGTCACAGTTGCCCTGAAGGACAGTAGCTGCCTCATCTGCCGTGACTAGACTTGAGGTAAATAACACGCCACTAACGTTGTGTTGTGGTCTTATGAACATGTGTTACACTCCTATCATATTATGATATCAGTCCTTAGGAATGACTGATGCTGGGTAAATACAGGCAAATACAGAGTAAAGGACAGGTTCAAAGACTCATGTATCCTGGAGTAAAACTGGTGTATGCTGGAGATTACTCCCTCCCTCCCTCCCTCCCTTTACCTTCAAAGCCCAGGCCACTTATAACACCACGAGAGCAGCACGAGACAGGACTGGGGAGTCAGGGGCCTTCCCTCATCGCTCTGCGTCTGTCTCCCTCTTTATGGTCTAGCCTGCATGAGAGGTACACAGCCCACTTCCTCTAACAGGGATAGCCTCTTGCTTTCATGTGATATGGTGCGTCTAGGGGAAATAGGGGATCGGGAGCGGCGGCGGCAAACAAAAAGGGGCCAATAAAGTGAGCTAGTGGAGTCGTGATCAAATGAGACGCATCCAAACGAAACCGCCGCCTCCCCTCAGAGGACCGTGGCGTCAATGAGGTGTTTTGAAACATGGCAAGATAAAGTGAGATTATCGGTCATTGGATTTCAAAGGGCTCCTGTGAAATGATGGAGGCTTGATGGAAGAGGTGAGGGAGGAAGGGGAGGATGGTGAGGGGAGGGAGGAGGCCCTTCCTACAGCAGAGTACAGTACAGCTCCACTGTAATCAATCCTAGACTGCTTAGCCAGGAACCACCTGCTAAAAATCTGAGAGACTGTATAGGGTACTGTAGGGCCAAGATATTTCTCTTCACATTTCAAGATTAAAGGCTGTTTGTCAACATCAGAACAGAGCTACACACTTTCCTGTGGTGTTGATCTCATTGGTCAATGCTTCAGAGCATAGTGGGGTTAACCAAGTCTTATTTCTTCTTCTCGTAGGGCTAGTTAATTGTTCGTGGGCAGCAGAGTTGCCAACGACCGGATGCATCCAGTTTTCAGGGATACAACCTAGCTTCCTTTTCCGCTGAAGACCGGATGTGGGAACTTCGCTCTGGCGTTTTCTTTTATGCCTGCTACATTAGGTTATGGGCAGCCACAGGCCTAAACTGATACCACTGAACTTGAGAACATGAACATGATCTGAAACTCTTGGCTATGATGATGTCATTGTGGACATAGGCTAGCATGTAAAATACCCTGTTAGCTCTACATTACATTCGCCTCGCTTCACTGCAGGAGAAATTGGGCACAAGCCCAGTTCAGAAACATGAAGCTATAAGGTCAACCTTTTATGTTAGGAAGGACTTGTTTTTCCAAGACTTATCAAGACATTTCCAATTATTATTATGATTATTATTATTGCTTAATGGTTTCACTTCCAAGAAGGTATTATTGTTTAATGGTTATTAATCCTAATTAATACCTTTTGGAAATGTCTTTATAAGTCTTGGAAAAGCAAGTCCTTCTATAACAACTGTGGCACCATTTAGGATCTCACCGTGCTGCAACTTCTTCTTTTTCTGTTTGCTCTTATTTTCATTGTATTACTGGACGGACGTTTATTAGTCCCTACATGTGTTTTCAATGTGACAAACTCGACATTGCTCACACAAGGTCCAAATACCTCTAAGCCTGTTCAGTTTATTTAAGCACATGGATATTAAATAACATCTGATCTGAAGATATTGAGATATTCGGTTTTTGAGAGCTCGCTCCAACATGTGGTGTACATTTTGATCTAGCAACAAGGCCTGTTATGGTGACGTGACCCTTCTGAATCCTAATCCACGTTCATTATTGTGACTGTAATGATTTTATGTTCTAGTATTCACATGTTTATTATTCAATGTTTTGCAATGGTGGTCAGTTCTGATGCAGATCTGTCAGTTCAGCACCAGCCCGTCGTAGAGCAGCCCAAACAAGTTGCTATTACGTCAATCGAACATTGGACGGAGAAAACCTAAATAGGCTGTTTGTGGCACAGTACAGTGTCCCCTCTCACTCGACATGTTCAAAACACTCTCACGACACTATATCATCTGACTATCATATTATTTCATTTGAACTCGTTTGCCCTCATACTCGTGCGACACTGGACGATACCAGACGGTACGCCATGTGTAAAAAAACAAAAACAATCCCGTGGTTGTGTGTATTGCTCCATGCACTTGTTGTGGAAAAAGTGAGCCGGGTCCTTTCATTATGGCCGCCGTGTGGACTGCGGTTGAATGGTTGCTATGTTTATGGACACACTGCGGTTCTACCTCGGTCATCTCGGCTCACCTAAATCAATGTGTTCTGCAGACCCGGTTGGTGGCTGAGGACGGAAGGAAATCACATTGAATTGTTACCATGTTGCCATAGCTTCACCAGACTACGGCCTATGTCTCAGGCACTGTCTGAAATGGCATCCTATTGCCTAAATAGTCCACTTCTGACCAGGTGCCATTTCAGACGTACCCTCAGTGATCTGAGAGAATCAATCTGGGGAATTATGAGATGGAAAAGTAAGAAAAGAACCACGGATGCCAAATTCTTGCTTTTCAAATCCCCAGGTACCAAATTAGAACAACGGTTGGTCGCAAAACGGACTCCATAGCCAAGTGGTACTATTATCCAATGACTGCTTCATCGAACTATTTAGGCTTCTAAAAGCCACCTTGAGATAGAGTGAACCTTGACTTGTGTTTTTCTTGGGTGGGGATACAGTAATGGCTCCATTGTTTAGAGTATCTGAAGATATTCCTGGCCGTAGGCTGGCACGTAGAAGCTGAGCGAGAGGCGGCAGTTCCCCTTCTCTCTCTCTCTCTCTCTCTCTCTCTCTCTCTCTAGTCTAGGGACTGTTTTCCACCATTGGAAAAAGGTCTGGTTCTTCAGAAGGAATTCATACAGAACTCACTCTGCTAATCTGCTTACTGTCCTGAGCAATTTCTGTTGGACTTTTTAAAGCCGTCACATAAAAATGCCATGGGAGACAGGGAAATTAGTGACGGTTAGGAGAAGTAGTGGAGTCTAGGAATGGGGTTTATATGACTGTAAGTGGAACCAAAACCGTTTTCCGTCATGTCTGGTAACCATTACCGACAAAACATTATGTTTTTTATGATGCAATTATAAAAAACCGGCAACGTTATGGGTGACAGGTTTGTTGCTAGTTAGCCTGAGTTGAACCGCAGTGTCACTGTTCCCTAACTAATGACTGTACGTAACCTTATTAGTGACCTTAGTCCAATACCTAATGACCTTGTCCAGAGGTTTCAGACCACTTAGATGTTTGACTAACAGTCACATGCAGGGACCAGGGTTCGAGTCCCCGTCGGGGCCGCCACCCTAATAAACCCCAATATTATGAGTTGATTTATTATTTTTCAGTTCCCAGCCCATATGGGCTAACAAGACACTAATTGATACATACATGTGATCATTATCCATGACTCTGAATGTTTCTGTTTCGACATCTACAGGTGTACCCATGCAGCAGCGATAAGGAGTGCACTGTAGGAAGCTACTGCCACAGCCCTCAGCAAGCACCCTCCCGCTGTCTCACCTGCCGACGGAGGAAGAAGCGTTGCCATAGAGACGCCATGTGCTGCCCCAGCAACCGCTGCAGCAACTGTACGTTGTGTTGACGGACCTCTCTTACTTTTAAGTCAGCATGTCTGAAGTCGTGTGAAGTGAACACTTGTCAGCACACTACGTCTCTGTCACAAGCACATTCCTAACAGACAGACTGGATGGGTGTCAGGCAAGAGAGAGGGACTATCTAGTCCAGAGGACATTTAAATGGGGCGGCAGCTAGCCTAGTGGTTAGAGCGTTGGGCCAGTAACCCCAAAAGCTGCTAGATCGAATCCCCGAGCTGACAAAGTAGAAATCTGTCATTCTGCCCCTGAACACGGCACTGTTACTAGGCCGTCATTGTAAATAAGAATTTGTTTTTAACTGACTTGCCTAGTTAAATAAAGGTTAAGTATAAAATGACGGAGCAATTACATTTAAACCATATTGAACACATGCTTTCTACCCATAGGTCAGCACTGAATGCTCCTCTCTCTCCGCTCTGTGTCCTCTGAGAGATGAACAGCAATAGACATGAATGATAACCATATGTGCCAGTCACTGGGTAGCTGTAATGGCAATATGATCCCTAATAACACAACTGTCGTTGACCAACCTGAACAGAAATTCATATAGAAGACGGAATATATGACAATGTATCTATCAAACCCTGGCTTGTCTTTAGCTGTAATGATATCAATCAATCATTATTATGTGGTGGTTGAACTCACCTCTAACCTCTCTCTCTCCACTGGCCGTATCCATGTAGATATCTGTGTCCCTATCTCGGAGAGCGTCCTCTCACCTCACATCTCAGCCTTGGACGACCACAACAAGCTCTCCACCAAGGACAGCACTGTCGACTGGAAGAAGAGTGGGAAAGCAGCGCAGGCCAAACACTCTGTTAAAGGTAGCCATTTCACCTACTTGTTATACAGCTGTAAACAGACCAGGGTTTAAATAGTATTTGAAATCTGCTTAAAATGCGTTGAGTGTTGGATTGAGATTGCCTGGAGAGATGGGTGGGGTTTGTACTTTTGAAACTACTCCATTGGTTCCATTGCACCAGGCAAGCTTAGTCAAGCACAGCTATAGTATTTGAAAGATCTTCGATACCGGTTGAACCCAGGTCTGAAGACCGCCTCTCGGCCTGGCCTGGGAGAAGATATACAGTCATACGAAGGGATCTCTGTTTCCTTTTCCGATTTCGCAATATCTCTCGCTGCTCCTGGTCCACGGTGCTGAATCTCTGTTGTCCCTGTTCTCTGTTACTTGTCTGCAGTCACACGAAGTTAAAGAGACGCCAGTCCGCAAACGACCGCTAGAATTACCCGCTAGCTCGTATATCAGCTGCGAACCTCAGAGACCACGGCTCAGCATGGGGGCCTGGCTGAGAGAAACCAAACCACAGTGGCCCCTTGCTGTTCCCCACGACACCTACATAAACCAGGCATACAAACACTCTCGCTGACAGCACCATGCTGTCTCATATACATTTGTGAAACCACAGAATGTAGAGTTGGCGAGGTTCGTAGTGGTATTAATAACTGGAGTTATTATTCAACAAGTGAAGTAGGCCTACACTTCGTATAAGCAGTGTTGTTGTCAATAAAGTTCTACCTCTAATGAGACACCTTAATGGCAGTGCAATAAATGCCCTCTGGAGAAACGAATAGCCGCAATGCTAAAATTCCAGGATAAAAAGGGTGCAGTATTTCAGGTCATTTGAGTAAACGCTAGGCCTATTCACTTTTTCATTTGCGTCTGACTCTCGTCTTGCTTCGCCTCTGCAACTCTATTGCAGTGACTTTGGAGGGAGAGTCGAGAGATCAACACAACATATTAAACATTCCATTCAGCAGAGCACTGAGTGGGAACTTCATGTTGTTGATTGGAACTTCATTTGGAAACAAACCCCTTACAAGAAACAGAGGTTTTTGCCATGAGTTACAGGACGGCTGGTTGTGTCGAAAAAGCCCCTCTGGCACAGGGGAATCTGGGTTGTTTCACAGAAAACTTGCATGACTAAATAACATGGATCATAAATATTTGTCATACTAATTACATCCTTTGAAGACTATATAAACCTGCAAAATAAAACCTCCTGCCAAGAACATCAAGGTTTCTACCCGAAGTTGGTTAATTTAGTTGATAAATCTAAGGACATTTCCAGTCCACTAATATACTAACCCTGTAATGTCATTTGAATTGAGATGAAAGAGAAGCCAGAGGTATGTTTTGAGCTCCTTTCCTATGGAAGTCAAAACAAAGATAATGGGCATTTCCTGTGGTTTAGTAGTAGGGGGATTTCCCTGTAGAGTGTACTGTACATTTCACATGTAAGAGCATGATAACTCTCTACATATTGATGAAATGGCCATGAATTGTCCATGCTCTAAACCAGGGGTTTCCCAAACCTGGTTCTGCCACCACCTCTTGGTGCACGTTTTGGTTTTTGCCCAGCACATCACAGCTCATTCAAATCATCAAAGCTTGATGATGAGTTGGTTATTTATTTGCTCCTTTGCACTCCATTATTGTATTTCTACTTTGCACATTCTTCCATTGCAAATCTACCATTCCAGGTGTTTACTTGCTATATTGTATTTACTTCGCCACCATGGCCTTTTTTTTTGCCTTCACCACCCTTATCTCACCTCATTTGCTCACATCGTATATAGACTTGTTTCTACTGTATTATTGACTGTATGTTTGTTTTACTCCATGTGTAACTCTGTGTTGTTTGTGTCACACTGCTTTGCTTTATCTTGGCCAGGTCGCAATTGTAAATGAGAACTTGTCTCAACTGCCTACCTGGTTTAATAAAGGTGGAAAAAAAAGCTGTGTAGTGCTAGGGTTTGGAAAACTGCTCCAAACACACATAGATTCAATGTTTTACATTACATAGTCTAGAACAGGGATGGGCAACTTTGATGGTGGTGGGGGCCACAAAAAAAATCTGAATTCATCATGAGGGGCCGTAGTTGCTCCACCCATCAATGGGGGCCCCCTGGGCTCTAATTCGACCT
>NW_022262905.1:109516-113547 GCF_002021735.2 Oncorhynchus kisutch | reverse complement strand
TCTCTCTCTCTGTCTCTCTGTCTCTCTCTCTCTCTCTCTCTGTGTCTCTCTCTGTCTCTCTCTCTGTCTCTCCCTCTCTAGTCTAGTACAGCCATGTAAGGTAACATACACTGGGCATGAGGATTATTATACATTTTTCATTAAGTCTACTAGGTCTTTTTATATGAGACATGTTCATTTCCTCCGACTCAGGTGTTATATAACACTCTCCTTATGCAGACAGTTGGTTCCATTTTGGTTTGATTCATGGGGAACAAGTTTGTCTGTCTAGACAGTCTTTGAACATCGTTTTTCGGTGCACAGTGTTCGTGCACTATGAAGGAAATTGGGTGTATTTTTGGATGCTAGTCCGAGGTACCACTCCTCAGACAGGCCATGGTAGCTGTCCAAGGTACCAGTCTGAGGTACCACACCTCAGACAGGCCATGGGAGCTGTCCAAGGTACCAGTCCAAGGAACCACATCTCAGAGACAGGCCATGGTAGCTGTCCAAGGGACCAGTCGAATGAACCACAACAGACGGACAGACTATGGTTGCTGTCCAAGGTACCAGTCCTTACTACCACTCCTCAGAGACGGACAGACTATGGTTGCTGTCCAAGGTACCAGTCCTTAGTGCCACTCCTCAGAGACAGACTATGGTAGCTGTCCAAGGTACCACTCCTCAGAGACAGACTATGGTAGCTGTCCAAGGTACCACTCCTCAGAGACAGACTATGGTAGCTGTCCATTTACCACTCCTCAGAGACAGACTATGGTAGCTGTCCAAGGTACCACTCCTCAGAGACAGACTATGGTAGCTGTCCAAGGTACCACTCCTCAGAGACAGACCAAGGCAGCTGTCCAAGGTACCACTCCTCAGAGACAGACTATGGTAGCTGTCCAAGGTACCACTCCTCAGAGACAGACTATGGTAGCTGTCCAAGGTACCACTCCTCAGAGACAGACCAAGGCAGCTGTCCAAGGTACCACTCCTCAGAGACAGACTATGGTAGCTGTCCAAGGTACCACTCCTCAGAGACAGACCATGGTAGCTGTTCAAGGTACCACTCCTCAGAGACAGACTATGGTAGCTGTTCAGGTGATGAAATGAAATGGTAACACTTGTAGATATTATGAATGTATTTATTTCACCTTTATTTAACCAGGTAGGCTAGTGAGAACACCTTTATTTAACCAGGTAGGCCAGTCGAGAACAGGTTCTCATTGACAACTGCGACCTGAGACAAAGCAAAGCAGTGCAACAGAAACAACGACACATAACAGTCTACAGTCTATCTAGCCTTCATTATAAGGTGATACTGATATGATAGAACGTTGATATAAATCAATGTTGGGAACCAGTAGGAACTTCGTTATCATCAATTATACAACGGGTGGGTTTAATCCTGAATGCTGATTGGTTAAAATCGCATTCCAGCTGGTGTCTATTCCACATGTACCAACCGGGGGAAAATGTATGACGTTGAAATGCCAATTTACTCTGTTCCGTCTGACTGCTCAATTCACTTTCTCATCAGCCCAGCCGGGCAATTTATAACTTGATCTCCACTATAAAAGCATCTAGACATTATCTCACATGTCTTTTAGACTAACATTTAGTTTTCAACAGCGGATATTTGTATAAACATTGCTGTCTGTCTCTCTGACATTTACAACATTGTTTCAATATTGAAATTCAATCTACAGCTGTCCATCGTAATGAACGTGCCGGGAGTCTGGAGTCTGGATGAGACAGACAGGAAGGCATCTTTTCTCAGCCAATCATGAATCAGCAACAATTTTTATGGATATATAAATATTTATATCGACAGAAGACAGGTCAAATGAAACGAAGTTCAGTTTGAAGTGATTGTGTTAGCTGTGTTGTTGGCTTGCTCCTCTGAACAACAGTGTCCAGCTTCAGTTTGAAGTGATTGTGTTAGCTGTGTTGTTGGCTTGCTCCTCTGAACAACAGTGTCCAGCTTCAGTTTGAAGTGATTGTGTTAGCTGTGTTGTTGGCTTGCTCCTCTGAACAACAGTGTCCTGAAGAGACAGTTCATTTTCTCTGCCAGGTGAAATCACACCTCATTAGCTCAATGTTCTGGAAGGATCCAAATAAATGTCACTAGAAAACAGCTTAAACAAATGCAGCTACTTGGCTGATATTCTGATATTTTAGCCGTAGTCGGCTAAACTAGCAAACAAGGGATAGGAACGCTGCCAGCCAGCATGGCAATGGAACATTTAGAACGAACGACTGTCGAGTCCATAGATACAGAACAAAAAGACTGAACGACTGGGTCGAGTCCATAGATACAGAACAAAAAGACTGAACGACTGGGTCGAGTCCATAGATACAGAACAACAAGACTGAACGACTGGGTCGAGTCCATAGATACAGAACAAAAAGACTGAACGACTGGGTCACGTCCATAGATACAGAACAACAAGACTGAACGACTGGGTCGAGTCCATAGATACAGAACAACAAGACTGAACGACTGGGTCGGGTCCATAGATACAGAACAACAAGACTGAACGACTGGGTCGAGTCAATAGATACAGAACAACAAGACTGAACGACTGGATTGAGTCCATAGATACAGAACAACAAGACTGAACGACTGGGTCGAGTCCATAGATACAGAACAAAAAGACTGAACGACTGGGTCGAGTCCATAGATACAGAACAAAAAGACTGAACGACTGGGTCACGTCCATAGATACAGAACAACAAGACTGAACGACTGGGTCGAGTCCATAGATACAGAACAACAAGACTGAACGACTGGGTCGAGTCAATAGATACAGAACAACAAGACTGAACGACTGGGTCGGGTCCATAGATACAGAACAACAAGACTGAACGACTGGGTCGAGTCAATAGATACAGAACAACAAGACTGAACGACTGGATCGAGTCCATAGATACAGAACAAAAAGACTGAACGACTGGGTTGTATCAATGGTCAACCGAACTGATAGTTGGCTTGGGTAGCTGGCTTGGGTAGGGTAGGGCTTGGGTAGCAACCCTAGATTTTTGTGGGGACTATATGTTGTGAAAGGATGAAATAGTATGACTAAATTCATCCAAATAATTTTTTTTTATGAAGATGTGTAAGTCATTATTGGAGAGTATTGGTAACCCGTTGTATAAAAGTGATCATTCTCTAGGGCCTGACAACATCCAAGCCAATATATCATCCAAACTACGGCTTCTTGGGCATTATCACTTCAATAAGGCTATGCAAATAAATATCTATTCTTGGGCATTATCACTTCAATAAGGCTATGCAAATAAATATATATTCTTGGGCATTATCACTTCAATAAGGCTATTCAAATAAATATCTATTCTTGGGCATTATCACTTCAATAAGGCTATGCAAATAAATATCTATTCTTGGGCATTATCACTTCAATAAGGCTATTCAAATAAATATCTATTCTTGGGCATTATCACTTCAATAAGGCTATTCAAATAAATATCTATTCTTGGGCATTATCACTTCAATAAGGCTATGCAAATAAATATATATTCTTGGGCATTATCACTTCAATAAGGCTATTCAAATAAATATCTATTCTTGGGCATTATCACTTCAATAAGGCTATGCAAATAAATATCTATTCTTGGGCATTATCACTTCAATAAGGCTATGCAAATAAATATCTATTCTTTGGCATTATCACTTCAATAAGGCTATTAAAATAAATATCTATTCTTGGGCATTATCACTTCAATAAGGCTATTCAAATAAATATCTATTCTTGGGCATTATCACTTCAATAAGGCTATGCAAATAAATATCTATTCTTGGGCATTATCACTTCAATAAGGCTATGCAAATAAATATCTATTCTTTGGCATTATCACTTCAATAAGGCTATTAAAATAAATATCTATTCTTGGGCATTATCACTTCAATAAGGCTATTAAAATAAATATCTATTCTTGGGCATTATCACTTCAATAAATATCTAGATGGCAATATGTTTTGGTATTCTTTTATTTTTCATAATTTTCTATCTGGCAGAGAGCAGTTTTCT
>NW_022262905.1:94516-107016 GCF_002021735.2 Oncorhynchus kisutch | reverse complement strand
CCACACACACACACACACACATACACACACACACACACACACACACACACACACACACACACACACACACACACACACACACACACACACACACCCACACCCAGCAGAAGGAGTGCAGCTCAATACTGTAATGGAACCTGACAGAGATCATAACTGAATAAATCAGTATCTATTAATAACCCTCTTCTCTTACAGGCAGAACTACCTGGTTGAGGTTTGATTGTTTTGACTGACTGTCGGAGGAGAAAGACAGGGAGGGGCCTTGGAAGAGAACTGAAACCTGATCTCACTGTTTCACTTTGGGATTTAGAAGCATTTACCTGACTGTCGGAGGAGAAAGACAGGGAGGGGCCTTGGAAGAGAACTGAAACCTGATCTCACTGTTTCACTTTGAGATTTGAAGTAATTGGATAAAACATTTTTGACCCATTAATTCCTTGTGGTTAGAAGGCTCATTCTGCATGGTTACAGGGCTCAGTAATGCTATAGTATTAACTACCATTGGTTAATGGGTAGGACTATGGTATTAACTACCAGTAGTTAAGGGTATGGTATTAACTACCAGTAGTTAAGGGTATGGTATTAACTACCAGTAGTTAAGGGTATGGTATTAACTACCAGTAGTTAAGGTTAGGACTATGGTATTAACTACCAGTAGTTAAGGGTATGGTATTAACTACCAGTAGTTAAGGGTAGGACTATGGTATTAACTACCAGTAGTTAAGGGTAGGAATATGGTATTAACTATCAGTAGTTAAGGGTAGGACTATGGTATTAACTACCAGTAGTTAAGGGTAGGACTATGGTATTAACTACCAGTAGTTAAGGGTATGGTATTAACTACCAGTAGTTAAGGGTATGGTATAAACCACCCATAGTTAAGGGTAGGGCTATGGTATTAACTACCAGTAGTTAAGGGTATGGTATTAACTACCAGTAGTTAAGGGTAGGACTATGGTATTAACTACCAGTAGTTAAGGGTAGGACTATGGTATTAACTACCAGTAGTTAAGGGTAGGCCTATGGTATTAACTACCAGTAGTTAAGGGTAGGACTATGGTATTAACTACCAGTAGTTAAGGGTATGGCATTAACTACCAGTAGTTAAGGGTAGGGCTATGGTATTACCTACCACTGGTTAAGGGTAGGACTATGGTATTAACTATCAGTAGTTAAGGGTAGGCATATGGTATTAACTACCAGTAGTTAAGGGTATGGAATTAACTACCAGTAGTTAAGGGTAGGACTATGGTATTAACTACCAGTAGTTAAGGGTAGGAATATGGTATTAACTACCAGTAGTTAAGGGTAGGACTATGGTATTAACTACCAGTGGTTAAGGGTATGGTATTAACTACCAGTAGTTAAGGGTAGGACTATGGTATTAACTACCAGTGGTTAAGGGTATGGTATTAACTACCAGTAGTTAAGGGTAGAACTATGGTATTAACTACCAGTAGTTAAGGGTAGGAATATGGTATTAACTACCAGTAGTTAAGGGTAGGACTATGGTATTAACTACCAGTGGTTAAGGGTATGGTATTAACTACCAGTAGTTAAGGGTAGGACTATGGTATTAACTACCAGTAGTTAAGGGTAGGACTATGGTATTAACTACCAGTAGTTAAGGGTATGGTATTAACTACCAGTAGTTAAGGGTAGGGCTATGGTATTAACTACCAGTAGTTAAGGGTATGGTATTAACTACCAGTAGTTACCGGTAGGACTATGGTATTAACTACCAGTAGTTAAGGGTATGGTATTAACTACCAGTAGTTAAAGGTATGGTATTAACTACCAGTAGTTAAGGGTAGGACTATGGTATTAACTACCAGTAGTTAAGGGTAGGACTATGGTAGTAACTACCAGTGGTTAAGGGTATGGTATTAACTACCAGTAGTTAAGGGTAGGACTATGGTATTAACTACCAGTAGTTAAGGGTAGGACTATGGTATTAACTACCAGTAGTTAAGGGTATGGTATTAACTACCAGTAGTTACGGGTAGGACTACGGTATTAACTACCAGTAGTTAAGGGTATGGTATTAACTACCAGTAGTTAAGGGTATGGTATTAACTACCAGTAGTTAAGGGTAGGACTATGGTATTAACTACCAGTAGTTAAGGGTAGGACTATGGTATTAACTACCAGTAGTTAAGGGTATGGTAATAACTACCAGTAGTTAAGGGTAGGAATATGGTATTAACTACCAGTGGTTAAGGGTATGGTATTAACTACCAGTAGTTAAGGGTAGAACTATGGTATTAACTACCAGTAGTTAAGGGTAGGAATATGGTATTAACTACCAGTAGTTAAGGGTAGGACTATGGTATTAACTACCAGTGGTTAAGGGTATGGTATTAACTACCAGTAGTTAAGGGTAGGACTATGGTATTAACTACCAGTAGTTAAGGGTATGGAATTAACTACCAGTAGTTAAGGGTAGGAATATGGTATTAAGTACCAGTAGTTAAGGGTAGGTCTATGGTATTAACTACCAGTAGTTAAGGGTAGGACTATTGTATTAACTACCAGTAGTTAAGGGTAGGACTATGGTATTAACTACCAGTAGTTAAGGGTATGGTATTAACTACCAGTAGTTAAAGGTATGGTATTAACTACCAGTAATTAAGGGTAGGACTGATGGTATTAACTACTAGTAGTTAAGGGTATGCTATTAATTAACAGTAGTTAAGGGTAGGACTATGGTATTTACTACCAGTAGTTAAGGGTATGGTATTAATTACCAGTAGTTAAGGGTAGGACTATGGTATTAACTACCAGTAGATAAGGTTAGGATTATGATATTAACTACCAGTAGTCAAGGATAGGACTGATGGTATTAAGTACCAGTAGTTAAGGGTAGGACTATGGTATTAACTACCAGTGGTTAAGGGTATGGTATTAACTACCAGTAGTTAAGGGTAGGACTATGGTATTAACTACCAGTAGTTAAGGGTAGAGCTATGGTATTAACTACCAGTAGTTAAGGGTAGGAATATGGTATTAACTACCAGTTGTTAAGGGTAGGACTATGGTATTAACTACCAGTGTTTAAGGGTATGGTATTAACTACCAGTAGTTAAGGGTAGGACTATGGTATTACCTACCAGTTGTTAAGGGTAGGACTATGGTATTAACTACCAGTAGTTAAGGGCATGGTATTAACTACCAGTAGTTAAGGGTAGGACTATGGTATTAACTACCAGTAGTTAAGGGTATGGTATTAACTACCAGTAGTTAAGGGTAGGACTATGGTATTAACTACCAGTAGTTAAGGGTATGGTATTAACTACCAGTAGTTAAGGGTAGGACTATGGTATTAACTACCAGTATTTAAGGGTATGGTATTAACTACCAGTAGTTAAAGGTATGGTATTAACTACCAGTAGTTAAGGGTATGACTGATGGTATTAACTACCAGTAGTTAAGGGTAGGACTATGGTATTAACTACCAGTAGTTAAGGGTATGGAATTAACTACCTGTAGTTAAGGGTAGGACTATGTTATTAACTACCAGTAGTTAAGGGTATGGTATTAACTACCAGTAGTTAAGGGTAGTACTATGGTATGAACTACCAGTAGTTAAGGGTATGGTATTAACTACCAGTAGTTAAGGGTATGGTATTAACTACCAGTAGTTAAGGGTAGGAATATGGTATTAACTACCAGTGGTTAAGGGTAGGACTATGGTATTAACTACCAGTAGTTAAGGGTAGGGCTATGGTATTAACTACCAGTTGTTAATGGTAGGACTATGGTATTAACTACCAGTAGTTAAGGGTATGGTATTAACTACCAGTAGTTAAGGGTAGGACTATGGTCTTAACTACCAGTGGTTAAGGGTAGGACTATGGTATTAACTACCAGTTGTTAAGGGTAGGACTATGGTATTAACTACCAGTAGTTAAGGGTATGGTATTAACTACCAGTAGTTAAGGGTAGGACCATGGTATTAACTACCAGTCGTTAAGGGTAGGACTATGGTATTAACTACCAGTAGTTAAGGGTATGGTATTAACTACCAGTAGTTAAGGGTATGGTATTAACTACCAGTAGTTAAGGGTAGGACTATGGTATTAACTACCAGTATTTAAGGGTATGGTATTAACTACCAGTAGTTAAAGGTATGGTATTAACTACCAGTAGTTAAGGGTAGGACTATGGTCCTAACTACCAGTGGTTAAGGGTAGGACTATGGTATTAACTACCAGTTGTTAAGGGTTGGACTATGGTATTAACTACCAGTAGTTAAGGGTATGGTATTAACTACCAGTAGTTAAGGGTTGGACCATGGTATTAACTACCAGTAGTTAAGGGTAGGACTATGGTATTAACTACCAGTAGTAAAGGGTATGGTATTAACTACCAGTAGTTAAGGGTAGGACTATGGTATTAACTACCAGTAGTTAAGGGTATGGTATTAACTACCTGTAGTTAAGGGTAGGACTATGTTATTAACTACCAGTAGTTAAGGGTATGGTATTAACTACCAGTTCTTAAGGGTAGTACTATGGTATTAACTACCAGTGGTTAAGGGTATGGTATTAACTACCAGTAGTTAAGGGTATGGTATTAACTACCAGTAGTTAAGGGTATGGTATTAACTACCAGTAGTTAAGGGTATGGTATTAACCACCCATAGTTAAGGGTAGGTCTATGTTATTAACTACCAGTAGTTAAGGGTATGGTATTAACTACCAGTAGTTAAGGGTAGGACTATGGTATAAACTACCAGTAGTTAAGGGTAGGACTATGGTATTAACTACCAGTAGTTAAGGGTAGGACTATGGTATTAACTACCAGTAGTTAAGGGTATGGTATTAACTACCAGTAGTTAAGGGTAGGACTATGGTATTAACTACCACTGGTTAAGGGTAGGGCTATGGTATTAACTACCACTGGTTAAGGGTAGGACTATGGTATTAACTACCAGTAGTTAAGGGTATGGAATTAACTACCAGTAGTTAAGGGTAGGAATATGGTATTAAGTACCAGTAGTTAAGGGTAGGTCTATGGTATTAACTACCAGTAGTTAAGGGTAGGACTATGGTATTAACTACCAGTAGTTAAGGGTAGGACTATGGTATTAACTACCAGTAGTTAAGGGTAGGACTATGGTATTAACTACCAATAGTTAAGGGTATGGTATTAACTACCAGTAGTTAAAGGTATGGTATTAACTACCAGTAACTAAGTGTAGGACTGATGGTATTAGCTACTAGTAGTTAAGGGTATGCTATTAATTAACAGTAGTTAAGGGTAGGACTATGGTATTTACTACCAGTAGTTAAGGGTATGATATTAATTACCAGTAGTTAAGGGTAGGGCTATGGTATTAACTACCAGTAGTTAAGGTTAGGATTATGATATTAACTACCAGTAGTCAAGGATAGGACTGATGGTATTAACTACCAGTAGTTAAGGGTAGGACTATGGTATTAACTACCAGTGGTTAAGGGTATGGTATTAACTACCAGTAGTTAAGGGTAGGACTATGGTATTAACTACCAGTAGTTAAGGGTAGGTCTATGGTATTAACTACCAGTAGTTAAGGGTGTGGTATTAACTACCAGTAGTTAAGGGTAGGACTATGGTATTAACTACCAGTATTTAAGGGTATGTTATTAACTACCAGTAGTTAAAGGTATGGTATTAACTACCAGTAGTTAAGGGTATGACTGATGGTATTAACTACCAGTGGTTAAGGGTAGGACTATGGTAATAACTACCAGTTGTTAAGGGTAGGACTATGGTATTAACTACCAGTTGTTAAGGGTAGGACTATGGTATTAACTACCAGTAGTTAAGGGTATGGTATTAACTACCAGTAGTTAAGGGTAGGACTATGGTCTTAACTACCAGTGGTTAAGGGTAGGGATATGGTATTAACTACCAGTTGTTAAGGGTAGGACTATGGTATTAACTACCAGTAGTTAAGGGTATGGTATTAACTACCAGTAGTTAAGGGTAGGACCATGGTATTAACTACCAGTAGTTAAGGGTAGGATTATGGTATTATCTACCAGTAGTTAAGGGTATGGTATTAACTACCAGTAGTTAAGGGTAGGACCATGGTATTAACTACCAGTAGTTAAGGCTAGGATTATGGTATTAACTACCAGTAGTTAAGGGTAGGACTATGGTATTAACTACCAGTGGTTAAGGGTATGGTATTAACTACCAGTAGTTAAAGGTATGGTATTAACTACCAGTAGTTAAGGGTAGGACTGATGGTATTAACTACCAGTAGTTAAGGGTAGGACTATGGTATTAACTACCAGTAGTTAAGGGTATGGTATTAACTACCAGTAGTTAAGGGTATGGTATTAACTACCAGTAGTTAAGGGTATGGTATTAACTACCAGTAGTTAAGGGTATGGTATTAACTACCAGTAGTTAAGGGTAGGACTATGGTATTAACTACCAGTGGTTAAGGGTAGGACTATGGTATTAACTACCAGTAGTTAAGGGTAGGACTATGGTATTAACTACCAGTTGTTAAGGGTAGGACTATGGTATTAACTACCAGTAGTTAAGAGTAGGACTATGGTCCTAACTACCAGTGGTTAAGGGTAGGTTTTTAACTACCAGTAGTTAAAGGTATGGTATTAACTACCAGTAGTTAAGGGTATGACTGATGGTATTAACTACCAGTGGTTAAGGGTAGGACTATGGTATTAACTACCAGTAGTTAAGGGTAGGACTATGGTATTAACTACCAGTTGTTAAGGGTAGGACTATGGTATTAACTACCAGTAGTTAAGGGTATGGTATTAACTACCAGTAGTTAAGGGTAGGACTATGGTCTTAACTACCAGTGGTTAAGGGTAGGGCTATGGTATTAACTACCAGTTGTTAAGGGTAGGACTATGGTATTAACTACTAGTAGTTAAGGGTATGGTATTAACTACCAGTAGTTAAGGGTAGGACCATGGTATTAACTACCAGTAGTTAAGGGTAGGATTATGGTATTATCTACCAGTAGTTAAGGGTATGGTATTAACTACCAGTAGTTAAGGGTAGGTCCATGGTATTAACTACCAGTAGTTAAGGGTAGGATTATGGTATTAACTACCAGTAGTTAAGGGTAGGACTATGGTATTAACTACCAGTGGTTAAGGGTATGGTATTAACTACCAGTAGTTAAAGGTATGGTATTAACTACCAGTAGTTAAGGGTAGGACTGATGGTATTAACTACCAGTAGTTAAGGGTAGGACTATGGTATTAGCTACCAGTAGTTAAGGGTATGGTATTAACTACCAGTAGTTAAGGGTAGGACTATGGTCTTTGCTACCAGTGGTTAAGGGTAGGACTATGGTATTAACTACCAGTTGTTAAGGGTAGGCCTATGGTATTACCTACCAGTAGTTAAGGGTATGGTATTAACTACCAGTAGTTAAGGGTAGGACTATGGTATTAACTACCAGTAGTTAAAGGTATGGTATTAACTACCAGTGGTTAAGGGTAGGACTATGGTATTAACTACCAGTAGTTAAGGGTATGGTATTAACTACCAGTAGTTAAGGGTAGGACTATGGTCTTAACTACCAGTAGTTAAGGGTAGGACTATGGTATTAACTACCAGTAGTTAAGGGTAGGACTGATGGTATTAACTACCAGTAGTTAAAGGTATGGCATTAACTACCAGTAGTTAAGGGTATGGTATTAACTACCAGTAGTTAAAGGTATGGTATTAACTACCAGTGGTTAAGGTTATGGTATTAACTACCAGTGGTTAAGGGTAGGACTATGGTATTAACTACCAGTAGTTAAAGGTATGGTATTAACTACCAGTGGTTAAGGGTAGGACTATTGTTTGGGGAAAGCATAGAATGTTATTATTGAATTTTGCACTATACTGCACTATACTGTACTGTACTATACTGTACTATACTGTACTGGACTTTACTGTACTATACTGTACTATACTGTACTGTACTATACTGTACTATACTGTACTATACTGTACTATACTATACTATACTATACTATACTATACTGTACTGTACTGTACTGTACTGTACTATACTATACTGTACTGTACTGTACTGTACTATACTATACTATACTGTACTGTACTGTTCTGCACTGTACCCTACTGCTCTGTACTGTACTATACTATACTATACTGTACTGTACTGTACTGTACTATACTATACTATACTGTACTGTACTGTACTGTACTATACTGTAATATACTGCGCTATACTGTACTATACTATACTGGACTGTACTATACTATACTGTGCTATACTGTACTATACTGTAAATCAAATCAAATTTATTTATATAGCCCTTCGTACATCAGCTGATATCTCAAAGTGCTGTACAGAAACCCAGCCTAAAACCCCAAACAGCAAGCAATGCAGGTGTAGAAGCACGGTGGCTAGGAAAAACTCCCTAGAAAGGCCAGAACCTAGGAAGAAACCTAGAGAGGAACCAGGCTATGTGGGGTGGCCAGTCCTCTTCTGGCTGTACCGGGTGGAGATTATAACAGAAAATGGCCAAGATGTTCAAATGTTCATAGATGCCCAGCAGGGTCAAATAATAATCATCACAGTGGTTGTCGAGGGTGCAGCAAGTCAGCACCTCAGGAGTAAATGTCAGTTGGCTTTTCATAGACAATCATTCAGAGTATCTCTACCACTCCTGCTGTCTCTAGAGAGTTGAAAACAGCAGGTCTGGGACAAGGTAGCGCGTCCGGTGAACAGGTCAGGGTTCCATAGCCACAGGCAGAACATTTGAAACTGGAGCAGCAGCCGGGCCAGGTGGACTGGGGACTGTACTATACTATACTGTACTATACTGTACTATACTATAGTGTACTAAACTATACTACTTTCATACCATACTGTACTATACTGTACTGGACTATACCATACAGTACTATACTATACTATACTGTACTATACTATACTGTACTATACTGTACTATACTATAGTGTACTAAACTATACTACTTTCATACCATACTGTACTATACTGTACTGGACTATACCATACAGTACTATACTATACTATGGTGTACTAAACTATACTACTTTCCTACCATGCTGTACTATACAGTACTATACTATACCATTATCCAACTATACTGTACTGTAGTATACTATACTGTACTATACTATACCGTACTGTACTGCACTATACTGCACTGTACTGCACTATAGTGTACTAAACTATACTACTTTCATACCATACTGTACTATACTGTACTGGACTATACCATACAGTACTATACTATACTATACTATACTATGGTGTACTAAACTATACTACTTTCCTACCATGCTGTACTATACAGTACTATACTATACCATTATCCAACTATACTGTACTGTAGTATACTATACTGTACTATACTATACCGTACTGTACTGCACTATACTGTACTGTACTGCACTATAGTGTACTAAACTATACTACTTTCATACCATACTGTACTATACTGTACTGGACTATACCATACAGTACTATACTATACTATACTATACTATACTATACTATACTATGGTGTACTAAACTATACTACTTTCCTACCATGCTGTACTATACAGTACTATACTATACCATTATCCAACTATACTGTACTGTAGTATACTATACTGAACTATACTATACCGTACTGTACTGCACTATAGTGTACTGCACTATAGTGTACTAAACTATACTACTTTCCTACCATACTATACTATACAGTACTATACTATACCATTATCCTACTATACTGTGATGGACTATACTATACTTTACTATACTATACTATACAGTCCTATACTATACCATTATCCTACTATACTGTAATGTAGTATACTATACTGTACTATGCTATACCGTACTGTACTGCACTATACTATACTGTACTGCACTATAGTGTACTAAACTATACTACTTTCCTACCATACTATACTATACAGTACTATACTATACCATTATCCTACTATACTGTGATGGACTATACTATACTATACTATACAGTCCTATACTATACCATTATCCTACTATACTGTGATGGACTATACTATACTATACAGTCCTATACTATACCATTATCCTACTATACTGTACTGTAGTATACTATACTGTACTATACTATACCCTACTGTACTGCACTATACTATACTGTACTGCACTATAGTGTACTAAACTATAGTACTTTCCTACCATACTATACTATACAGTACTATACTATACCATTATCCTACTATACTGTGATGGACTATACTATACTATACTATACAGTACTATACTATACCACTATCATACCATACTGTGATGGACTATACAGTACTATACTATACCACTGTCATACCATACTGTACTATACTGTACTATACTGGACTATACTATCCTGTACTATACTATACCACTGTCATACCATACTGTACTATACTGTACTGTACTGGACTATACTATACTGTACTGTACTATACTATACAGTACTATACTATACCACTGTCATACCATACTGTACAGTACTATACTGTACTGTACTGGACTATACTATACTATACTGTACTGTACTATACTATACTGTACTGTACTGTACTGTACTGTCCTGTACTGTACTGTACTGTACTGGACTATACTATACTGTACTATACTGTACTGGACTATACTACGCAGTACTGTACTGTACTGGACTATACTATACTGTACTGTACTGTACTGTACTGGACAATACTATACTGTGCTATACTGTACTGGACTATACTATACTGTCCTATACTGGACTATACTATACTGTACTATACTGTACTGGACTATACTACGCAGTACTGTACTGTACTGGACTATACTCTACTATACTGTACTGTACTATACTATACTATACTATACTGTACTGTACTGTACTGCACTGTCCTGTACTGGACTATACTATACTGTACTATACTGTACTGGACTATACTACGCAGTACTGTACTGTACTGGACTATACTATACTGTACTGTACTGTACTGTACTGGACAATACTATACTGTGCTATACTGTACTGGACTATACTATACTGTCCTATACTGGACTATACTATACTGTACTATACTGTACTGGACTATACTACGCAGTACTGTACTGTACTGGACTATACTATACTGTACTGTACTGTACTGTACTGGACAATACTATACTGTGCTATACTGTACTGGACTATACTATACTGTCCTATACTGGACTATACTATACTGTACTATACTGTACTGGACTATACTACGCAGTACTGTACTGTACTGGACTATACTATACTATACTGTACTGTACTATACTATACTGTACTGTACTGTACTGTACTGTACTGTACTGTACTGTACTGTACTGTACTGTCCTGTACTGGACTATACTATACTGTACTATACTGTACTGGACTATACTACGCAGTACTGTACTGTACTGGACTATACTATACTGTACTGTACTGTACTGTACTGGACAATACTATACTGTGCTATACTGTACTGGACTATACAATGCAGTACTGTACTGGACTATACTATACTGTACTGTACTGGACTATACTATACTGTACTGTACTGGACTATACTATACTGTACTGTACTGGACTATACTATACTGTACTGTAATGCACTATACTATTGTGTACTATACTACGCTATGCTGCACTATACTATACTGTTCTACTGTACTATAATACTATACTCTTGTGTTATACTACACTGCTATAGTACACTACACTATTTACGCAATAAGGCCCGAGGAGGTATGGTATGTGGCCAATATACCACAGCTAAGGGCTGCTCTTAGACACGCCGCAACGTGGAGTGCCTGGACACAACCCTTTAGCCGTGGTATACTGCTATAGTACACTACACTATTTAAGCAATAAGGCCCGAGGAGGTATGGTATGTGGCCAATATACCACAGCTAAGGGCTGCTCTTAGACACGACGCAACGTGGAGTGCCTGGACACAACCCTTTAGCCGTGGTATACTGCTATAGTACACTACACTATTTAAGCAATAAGGCCCCAGGAGGTATGGTATGTGGCCAATATACCACAGCTAAGGGCTGCTCTTAGACACGACGCAACGTGGAGTGCCTGGACACAACCCTTTAGCCGTGGTATACTGCTATAGTACACTATTTAAGCAATAAGGCCCGAGGAGGTATGGTATGTGGCCAATATACCACAGCTAAGGGCTACTCTTAGACACGACGCAACGTGGAGTGCCTGGACACAACCCTTTAGCCGTGGTATATTGCTTTAGTACACTACACTATTTAAGCAATAAGGCCCGAGGAGGTATGGTATGTGGCCAATATACCACAGCTAAGGGCTGCTCTTAGACACGACGCAACGTGGAGTGCCTGGACACAACCCTTTAGCCGTGGTATACTGCTATAGTACACTACACTATTTAAGAAATAAGGCCCGAGGAGGTATGGTATGTGGGCCAATATACCACAGCTAAGGGCTGCTCTTAGACACGACGCAACGTGGAGTGCCTGGACACAACCCTTTAGCCGTGGTATACTGCT
>NW_022262905.1:75000-91916 GCF_002021735.2 Oncorhynchus kisutch | reverse complement strand
CCTCCCCGTCCCCCTCCCCCGTCCCCCCGCCCACCTAAGACATCAATGCATATTTTCTAATCATGTAAATAATAAACAAATAGAATGTTTGGTATAACGTTATGAAGGCACAGTACACAACGTGGTCGTATATGGACAACAAAAATAATTTAGGTTGTAGTACTACTATTCAATTAGTACTCAACTAATCACAATTTCAATCAAATGTTGTACAATAATGAGTAAGAGTTAGATCAAACACATATAGCTCATTTACAAATATATTGCTGTTGAATAGTTACATTAGTTTTTTAAAATATTTTTTTAAATAATTATAATTTGTATTTTTTTTATGCGGAAAAGTTTGCAATCTTTTTGTTTCCCATCATGTAAAATCAAGCGTTTATACGTCCATGATACAAAATTTAATTTTGAAAAAATATGTTTGCCATAGTAGTTGAATGAAAGGAAATCAGATGTTGGTTGTAACGGTTTGAATATATGTTTTCCATAATACACAACAGGCCTTATATGAGTATGTGAATTATTCTTTTAGATTTTCAAGGGCACATCCTAAAATGGCACACTGCTCCCTATATAGTACACTTCCTGGTCAGAAGCAGCACTGTGTATAGGTGATAAGATGCCATTGGAAACCATATTGTGATGTCATAAGGGGACCGCCACGGATCGCCGTTCTAGATCCATGTGATGTCATAAAGGGAACGCCACGGATCGCCGTTCTAGAGCCATGTGATGTCATAAGGGGACCGCCACGGATCGCCGTTCTAGAGCCATGTGATGTCATAAGGGGACCACCACGGATCGCCGTTCTAGAGCCATGTGATGTCATAAGGGGACCGCCACGGATCGCCGTTCTAGATCCATGTGATGTCATAAGGGGAGTTCTAGATCCATGTGATGTCATAAGGGGAGTTCTAGATCCATGGCAGTATTACATCAACTGGGTTAGTGTCACACGTCCTATTTACAAAACACACAGACTACTGACAGACTAGACAAGTGTTCACTAACAGTGTTATCAATCAGAACGACGCACGCCATCCTATACTGGAATTGTGTTTGTATGTGGGGGGGGGGGGGGGGGGGGGGTTAATTACGTCCCAAATCGCACCCTATTCCCCTATGTAGTGCACTACTTTTGACCAAAGCCCTAGGACCTTGGTTAAAAGTAGTGCACTAAATAGGTAATAGGGTACCATTTTGCACGTGGCCTGTAACTCCGTTTTTCTTTGATTGTGTAGATTAATATAGTCTCAAACAATCTCAATAACAACCACGTCACAATATTGGAATATATTGGTCAGACATAATATTGTTGATCATTTTTTTTCATTTTCTGTTGAGTATATGAATTTCTGTTTAAGGTATTCTTCTGTTTTTTCCCAGGTGGCCTGGATTGTGTTCTTCCTGTTTCCCAGGTGGATTCGACCGCCCTTTTTTCCAGCCATCAGAGTGATGAGGAAATGTTTTGTTTATGGGGGCGGGGCTTCGTCCATCAAAAGGGAATCCCAAGAGACGTTCTGTTGCGCCATCTATCCATCTATCCATCCAACGCCAAAAAAGTTGAATTGTAGAGTGCATCAGTACTAGTCTAGTGGCCTACGTAGTACAGGTAACTATCACACAGCATCGACTTCAATCAAATAGTACGAACAAGAAAGAAAAAAAGAAAAAAAAACGATTGAAACTTGCGTCATCTGTCCTGTTCAGATTATCCAATCGCAGCCCTGTTTAGATTGGCTGCCTCCAATCAGAACTCCTTTTATAGCTGGTGTTCCTTCGAAGAGTCTGGGCCAGTGGTAGGCTGGTAGGATTTCAAACTAGCCAATGGGATGTCAGGCATGTGGCCACTGCTGCTGAAGTGTCCCTCCCCGCTGCCAAATTGCTTCTTGTCACAAAACTGGTCCCGCCCACTATCGTTCTTCCAGGTCCGGGTCAACGTACTATGGCCGTTGAGCAGTTTCTCTTTGGCCCACTCTTTCTGGGTGGCGAAGTTGGACACTGGAGACTTGGGCTGGCTGTAGGAGCCGAGGGTAGGGGGCATCCAGCAGTTGTCAGAGTGGCCAAGCACCAAACACTCCTGGGTACACATCTCTGTAGCTTCCACTAGGCCTCTGGGTCCCAGGGGGCCATCTAGAGAGACACAGAGAGAAGAAGAACAGGACACTCCATGTTAGTGTTACGTTTCTGTAGCTCCGCCTACCCCTCTGTCTCCAGAACCAGAACAACCACAACATTACTACTACAGAGATATAACAAGGTAATACTGATAGTACTACAGAGATATAACAAGGTAATACTGATAGTACTACAGAGATATAACAAGGTAATACTGATAGTACTACAGACATATAACAAGGTAATACTGTCAGTACTACAGAGATATAACAAGGTAATACTGATAGTACTATACAGGTGCTATACAGTGACCATAACTAATGACAGAAATAATATCTATTAGTCTTGTAAACAAAGTTGAATATTTAATATTGTGTCGTTGTAGAACTACTACAACCTTCTCCATCTGTCACATAATTTCTGTCCTTCAGGCTCGGGAGACATGCCTCTTGAAATCTTATACGCTTTCTAATCCACTCAACTCATAAAAACGCTTTTAGATCAAATCAACATGTTTAGCTCCCGCAAAACCTAATTGTGTAAAACGCGGCACGACACCATTAGCGCTAGTTGTTGCCGACCTCATATATAATTCATACCCGAGGCCTTGTGAGCAAGTGTTAATTTATGTTCTGCACAAACAAAGAGCAGCTTCTGAAGACCGGGCACATTGCTTATTAATTAACTAGCAAAAAGACTTGTTATAAAAGTCAATATTTAAAAAGGTTGTGAACTGTTCCTTAAAGTCAGTTTAGCTTCAAATTTCACGTTGAGAAGGTGGGAGAAACGTCAAGTGGAACAAAGCGAAAGGAGGTAACAATGCAGGGTTTTACTCAACAGGCTTCTCCTGGGATAAGAAATGTGTGAGGTGGACAGAATATTAAACTGTTTCTTCACTGAAACCCTACCACAACAGACATATGTGAAATGGATAGAAAAATCACCTGTTTCTACACTGAAACTCTACCACAACAGACATATGTGAAATGGATAGAAAATCACCTGTTTCTACACTGAAACTCTACCACAACAGACACATGTGAAATGGATAGAAAATCAAATGTTTCTTCATTGAAACTCTACCACAACAGACATATGTGAAATCGACAGAAAAATCACCTATTTCTACACTGAAACTCTACCACAACAACCACTACCAAAAAAAAAAACACAACAACGGCAGAACAGAATATATCATTCCCTTTGAAATACTAAAATGTTAAAGATCATTCAAAATTCTGCCAATAGAAATGGTACTTTTGGAAGCCAAAATAAGAAGCTGAAATATGCATATGTCTTGTTGTGCCTTAAATGGAAGATGTTTTCTAAATGCCATGTCTGGCATCAGTACAGAAGGTATTGTCTTCACTTAGTTCAGAATCACCCTTGAGACAGATGCCACATGACTTGGCAGGAGGACGGAAATGAATAAATTATCTTCTTGGGACAGAGATAGACTAACTGATGTCACTAACTTTGGTTGGACAGAGCAGGAACATAGAGGAGTTACAAACTAGTATCTACAACATCTTGATATCTCCGTTATCCTTTTAAAGATGGTAAATGTAGCTTCTGCCTCAAATGGTTCCCTATTCCCTATATTGTGCGCCCTGGTCTAAAGAAGTGCACTACATAGGGAATAGGGTGCCATAGGGCCCTGGTCAAAAGTAGTGCACTACATAGGGAATAGGGTTCTATAGGGCTCTGGTCTAAAGTAGTGTACTATATAGGGAATAGGGTTCTATAGGGCCCTGGTCTAAAGTAGTGCACTACAAAGGGAATAGGGTGCCATAGGGCCCTGGTCAAAAGTAGTGCACTACATAGGGAATAGGGTTCTATAGGGCCCTGGTCTAAAGTAGTGCACTACATAGGGAATAGGGTTCTATAGGGCCCTGGTCAAAAGTAGTGCACTACATAGGGAATAGGGTTCTATAGGGCTCTGGTCTAAAGTAGTGTACTATATAGGGAATAGGGTTCTATAGGGCCCTGGTCTAAAGTAGTGCACTACATAGGGAATAGGGTTCTATAGGGCTCTGGTCAAAAGTAGTGCACTACATAGGGAATAGGGTTCTATAGGGCTCTGGTCTAAAGTAGTGTACTATATAGGGAATAGGGTTCTATAGGGCTCTGGTCAAAAGTAGTGCACTACATAGGGAATAGGGTTCTATAGGGTTCTGGTCAAAAGTAGTGCACTACATAGGGAATAGGGTTCTATAGGGCTCTGGTCAAAAGTAGTGCACTACATAGGGAATAGGGTTCTATAGGGCTCTGGTCAAAAGTAGTGCATTACATAGGGAATAGGGTTCTATAGGGCTCTGGTCAAAAGTAGTGCACTACATAGGGAATAGGGTTCTATAGGGCTCTGGTCTAAAGTAGTGTACTATATAGGGAATAGGGTTCTATAGGGCTCTGGTCAAAAGTAGTGCACTACATAGGAAATAGGGTTCTATAGGGCTCTGGTCAAAAGTAGTGCACTACATAGGGAATAGGGTTCTATAGGGCTCTGGGCTAAAGTAGTGCACTATATGTAGGGAATAGGGTGCCATAGGGCCCTGGTCAAAAGTAGTGCACTACATAGGGAATAGTGTTCTATAGGGATCTGGTCAAAAGTAGTGCACTACATAGGGAATAGGGTTCTATAGGGATCTGGTCAAAAGTAGTGCACTACATAGGGAATAGGGTGCCATTCGGGACTCAGGCCATATTTACGAAGGGTTGGGTAAATCCCTTCAGCCTTATTGTCACGTTGGTATGAATAATTCGACAGGGACAGGCGCAGGAATGCGTAATAGTTTGGTTTTTTTTCAGCCCAAATGACAGCGTTCCATGTAAAGGCAAAGGGGACGAAGACCCAACACAAAACACAGGGCTTGAAACGTAAACAAAAGAGCAAGGAGTACCTCAAATAAATAACACACAATGATTAACACACGGGACGAGACCCGTAATCGTCTGCGCAATCCACAAGGGCACGAAAGCCCAAAACAACAAGGCTAATGTACTCACACGACCGACGGACATTGTAACACTAATCGACAGCCCAAGTCTGAAACAAAGGGCACATTTATACAAACGCAATCAGTGGGAATGGGGACCAGGTGTGCGCAATGACACAGTTCCGGACTGATCCGTGACACTTATTAGCTACCAAAGATACACAGTTGCTGGCGACAACAGAAAATGCTCTAGGTAATATCTTAAAATCTTTTCGAGATGACACAAGAATATTCACCAAAGGTTGGCATTCAAACCTCATTCAACCTCATTGTCAATATTCTGTGTAAGGGTAGCTCCATCACTTATTTGAGGAACTACAGCCTAAAAACCACCTAGCCAAAATTGTCCAGACCTTCACTCTTCCCTCCTTTCTACTGCACTGTACATCAAGTTGTAATGTTCATCATCAGTTTCCTTGGATTTCTAGCTCTGTTTCATCACACATACCTTGTTTAATCCTCCTAATAGATGACCCCTTTGATGGTCCCAGAGCCCACTGGTCCATGGAGCCCCAACCCTCAGCACAGACACTCCATCCATCCATCAGTCCAGACACATCATCCATCCATCAGTCCAGATACTCCATCCATCCATCAGTCCAGACACATCATCCATTCCATCAGTCCAGACACTCCATCCATCCCTCAGTCCAGACACATCATCCATTCCTCAGTCCAGACACATCTTCCATTCATCAGTCCAGATACTCCATCCATCCCTCAGTCCAGACACATCATCCATTCCATCAGTCCAGATACTCCATCCATCCCTCAGTCCAGACACATCATCCATTCCATCAGTCCAGACACTCCATCCATCCCTCAGTCCAGACACATCATCCATTCCTCAGTCCAGACACATCATCCATTCCTCAGTCCAGACACATCATCCATCCCTCAGTCCAGACAGGTGATCTGTCCATCAGTCCAGACAGGTGATCTGTCACTCAGTCCAGACAGGTGATCTTTCCCTCAGTCCAGACAGGTGATCCAGTGACAGCCATCCATTTCCACTGAACTACAGCCCAATCAACCATTACAGCCCAATCAACCACTACAGCCCAATCAACCACTACATCCCAATCAACCACCACAGCCCAATCAACCACTACAGCCCAATCAACCACTACAGCCCAATCAACCACTACAGCCCAATCAACCACTACAGCCCAATCAACCACTACAGCCCAATCAACCACTACAGCCCAATCAATTAATAATCAACCACTACAGCCCAATCAACCACTACAGCCCAATCAACCACTACAGCCCAATCAACCACTACAGCCCAATCAACCACTACATCCCAATCAACCACTACAGCCCAATCAACCACCACAGCCCAATCAACCACTACAGCCCAATCAACCACTACAGCCCAATCAACCACTACAGCCCAATCAACCACTACAGCCCAATCAACCACTACATCCCAATCAACCACTACAGCCCAATCAACCACTACAGCCCAATCAACCACTACATCCCAATCAACCACTACATCCCAATCAACCACTACAGCCCAATCAACCACTACAGCCCAATCAACCACTACAGCCCAATCAACCACTACATCCCAATCAACCACTACAGCCCAATCAACCACTACAGCCCAATCAACCACTACAGCCCAAACAACCATTACAGCCCAATCAACCACTACAGCCCAATCAACCACTACAGCCCAATCAACCACTACAGCCCAATCAACCACTACAGCCCAATCAACCACTACAGCCCAATCAACCACTACATCCCAATCAACCACTACAGCCCAATCAACCACTACAGCCCAATCAACCACTACAGCCCAATCAACCACTACATCCCAATCAACCACTACAGCCCAATCAACCACTACATCCCAATCAACCACTACAGCCCAATCAACCACTACAGCCCAATCAACCACTACAGCCCAATCAACCACTACAGCCCAATCAACCACTACATCCCAATCAACCACTACAGCCCAATCAACCACTACAGCCCAATCAACCACTACATCCCAATCAACCACTACAGCCCAATCAACCACTACAGCCCAATCAACCACTACATCCCAATCAACCACCACATCCCAATCAACCACCACATCCCAATCAACCACTACATCCCAATCAACCACTACAGCCCAATCAACCACCACAGCCCAATCAACCACTACATCCCAATCAACCACTACAGCCCAATCAACCACTACAGCCCAATCAACCACTACAGCCCAATCAAGCCACACACAGAGTGTTTAAAGATACGTGTGGTTGTGTTGTTTTACATGTACATGTTTGAGTCTGTGTGAATGTATTAATGGTTATTGATCATATATCAGAAGAGACAATGATGATGTTTAACATTCAATATAAATATTTTCTGTATCTTTAATAACCAAATCCTAACGGAGGAATCCGAAGGTGTGGAAGAAAGCCAAAGTAATTCCACCGTCTATAAATTGTAAAGCACCCTTTGCTGGCTCTTAACGGCCTCCCAATCAGTTTGCTGCCTGTTCTTAGTAAACCTTCGGCGAAAATGTTGTTTGAACAAATACAATGCTCATTATCAGAGATCAAGTTTAACTACTGACTTTCAGTATGCATATTGAGAAAGGCACTCAATTTGTACTGCACTGACTTAGATGACTGATGATTGGTTTAAAACAAATGGATAATAAGATGATAGTTGGAGCTGCATTGTTATGTTTCAGAATGAATGTTATTGATAATACATTGTTAATGAAGAACTCACATGCTGTGGCTTTTCATCACATGGTTGGAGAAATATTTATCCAAAAGAACCCAGAGAATGTTCGTCAATGGAAGCTTCTCTACCATCAGATATGTACCGTGTGGTGTCCCTCAGGGAAGTTGCCTTGGGCCACTACTCTTCTCTAGTTTTTTTTTACAAATGATTTGCCACTCACTATGCTTCCAAGTTCCTATAGTACCAAGTAACTGACACGTGGCAGCCAATGGACGTTTTCCTTCAAATGTCCACCTCCTTGACAACACTCAGTTTAGCTGTTTGAGTTGTCATTTAACCAGTTGAATACTGTATGCTATCATCAGTCACCCTTCAGAGCCACATATAACCACTAGTTAAACAAATAACAGTACATTTACAAAGCCTGCCATCCATGCTGCTCTTTCAATCAAACCTCATAGGACTGCCAATAATCAATGTTAATTTAATCCATCCCTCTCCCTCCTCTTCTTCTTCTCTCACTCCTCTTCTTCTCTCACTACCCTTCTTCTCTCCCTCCTCTTCTTCTCTCACTACTCTTCTTCTTTCCCTCCTCTTCTTCTCTCCCTCCTCTTCTTCTTTCCCTCTTCTTCTTCTCTCCCTCGTCTTCTTCTCTCCCTCCTCTTCTTCTTTCCCTCTTCTTCTACTCTCCCTCCTCTTCTTCTCTCCCCCCTCTTCTTCTTTCCTTCCTCTTCTTCTCTCCCTCGTCTTCTTCTCTCACTACTCTTCTTCTCTCCCTCCTTTTCTTCTCTCCCTCCTCTTCTTCTCTCCCTCCTCTTCTTCTTTCCCTCTTCTTCTTCTCTCCCTCGTCTTCTTCTTTCCCTCTTCTTCTCTCCCTCCTTTTCTTCTCTCCCTCCTCTTCTTCTCTCCCTCCTCTTCTTCTTTCCCTCTTCTTCTTCTCTCCCTCCTCTTCTTCTTTCTCTCTTCTTCTCTCCCTCCTTTCTTCTCTCCCTCCTCTTCTTCTCTCCCTCCTCTTCTTCTTTCCCTCTTCTTCTACTCTCCCTCCTCTTCTTCTCTCCCTCCTCTTCTTCTTTCCCTCTTCTTCTTCTCTCCCTCCTCTTCTTCTTTCCCTCTTCTTCTACTCTCCCTCCTCTTCTTCTCTCCCCCCTCTTCTTCTTTCCTTCCTCTTCTTCTCTCCCTCCTCTTCTTCTCTCACTACTCTTCTTCTCTCCCTCCTTTTCTTCTCTCCCTCCTCTTCTTCTCTCCCTCCTCTTCTTCTTTCCCTCTTCTTCTTCTCTCCCTCCTCTTCTTCTCTCCCTCCTCTTCTTTTCTAGCCCCCTGTTCTTCTCTAGCCTCCTCTTCTCTCCCTCCTCTTTTCTCCCATCATCTCTAGCCTCCTCTAGCTACTCAGCCAAATTTGATTACTGTCTTTTATCATAAAGGATACAAAAATGGGAGGCCCTTGTCTGTGAGACATTGGCAGGGGGAAGAATGGAAGGAAGTATGGCAGAAGCAGCTGTGGAACCCTTCAGGGTCATTCATGCCGAGGACAGCGTGAATTGATGTCGTTGTGCCAGCCTTTTGTGTCTTTAATAACAACATGTCGCCTTGCCCCATCAACGTTCTGGGAGCCCTTGGCTTTAAACATAGTGATTCCAGACCCTTTAAACCATCCGAAATCATTTTCCATGTCCAGATTGTTATGGGGCCATAGAAAGGACTGAAATAAGATGACGGGAGTCACAATGGGAGTCACTCATCTCCCCTTCTCTCCTCTCCTCTGTTCTCCTCTTGTCTCCCCCTTCCCCTCCTCTCTCCTTCCCCCCTTCCCCTACTCTCTCCTCCCTCCCCCCTCCTCTCTCCTCCCTTCCCTCTCCCCCCTTCCCCTCCTCTCTCCTCCCTCCCCTCTCCCCCCCTCCCCCTCCCCTTCCCTCCTGTCTCTCCTTTTCCCCCACTCTCCCCTCTCCTCCACTCCGTGTAGGGTAGGAGTCCGTCCCAATAACTCTAGATAATGAGCTCGTGAGAAGCCTGGCAGAGCGACACATTATCATGGTGACATGAGGAATAGCAGGAGGGGTAGGAAGAGGAGAGGGGACGGGGGGCGATTAGAGAGGGTGACAGGAAGATTAATTTCCCAAAATGAGATTGGAGAGAGAGGAAGACAGGAGTGAGCTGAGGAGTGAGTGAGGTAAATGGCAGACTGGGAATGGGAGTGGGAGTGGAAGTGGGAGTGGAAATGGGAATGGGAATGGTAGTGGGAGTGGAAGTGGGAATGGGAGTGGTAGTGGGAGTGGGAATGGTAGTGGGAATGGGAGTGAGTGGGATTGGTAGTGGGAATGGGAGTGAGTGGGATTGGTAGTGGGAATGGGAGTGAGTGGGATTGATAGTGGGAATGGGAATGGGAGTGTGAGTGGGAATGGGAGTGTGCATGGTAGTGGGAGTGGTAGTGGTAGTGGTAGTGGGAGTGGGATTGGGAATGGGAATGGGAATTGGAATGGGAGTGGGAGTGGGAATGATAGTGGGAATGAGAGTGGGAGTGGGAATGGGAGTGGGAGTGGGAATGGTAGTGTGCATGGTAGTGGAAGTGGGAATGGAAGTGGGAATGGGAATAGGGATGGGAATGAGAATATGGATGGAAGTGGAGTGGGAGTGGGAATGGGAGTGGGAGTGGGAATGGGAAAGTTAGTGGGAATGGTAGTGGAAGTGGGAATTTATGTGGGAATGGGAATAGGGATGGGAATTTGAATAGGAGTGGGAATGGAGTGGGAATGATAGTGTGCATGGTAGTGGGAATGGGTTTGAGAATAGGGATGGAAGTAGGAATGGGAATGGGAGTGGGAATGATAGTGTGCATGGTAGTGAAAGTGGGAATGTATGTTGGAATGGGAATATTGATGGGAATGGGAATAGGGATGGAAGTGGAGTGGGAGTGGGAGTTGGAATGGGAATGGGAATTGGAATAGGAGTGGGAATGGGAGTGGGAATAGGAGTGGGAATGGGAGTGGGAATAGAAGTGGGAATGGGAGTGGGAATGGTAGTGTGCATGGTAGTGGGAGGTGGAATGGGAATGGGAATAGGGATGGAAGTGGAGTGGGATTGGGAATGGGATTGGGATTGGGAATGACAGTGTGCATGGTAGTGGAAGTGGGAATGGGAGTGGGAATGGGATTGGGAATGATAGTGTGCATGGTAGTGGAAGTGGGAATGGGAGTGGGAATGGTGGTGTGCATGGTAGTGGAAGTGGGAATGGGAGTGGGAATGATAGTGCGCATGGTAGTGGAAGTGGGAAAGGAAGTGGGAATGGGAATAGGGATGGGAATGGAAATAGGGATGGAAGTGGAGTGGGAATGGTAATGGGAATGGGATTGTTAGTGTGCATGATAGTGGGAGTGGGAGTGGGAATGGTAGTGTGAATGGTAGTGAGCATAGGAGTGGGAATCGGAGTGTGAGTGAGAATGGGAATGGGAGTGGGAGTGGGAATGGTAGTGGGAATGGTAGTGAGCATGGGAGTGGGAGTGGGAATTGGAATGGGAATGAAAGTGGAAATGGGAATAGGGATGAAAATGGGAGTGGGAATAGGGATGGAAGTGGGAGTGGGAATGGGAATGGGAATGGGAATGGGAATGGGAGTGGGAGTGGGAATGGGAATAGGGATGGAAGTGGGAGTGGGAATGGGAATAGGGATGGAAGTGGGAATGGGAATGGGAATGGGAATAGGGATGGGAGTGGGAGTGTAAATGGGAATAAGGTTGGGTATGGGAATAGGGATGGAAGTGGGAGTGGGAATGGGAATGGGAATGGGAGTGGGAGTGGGAGTGGGAGTGTAAATGGGAATAAGGTTGGGTATGGGAATAGGGATGGAAGTGGGAATGGGAATGGGAATAGAGATGGAAGTGGGAGTGGGAATGGGAATGGGAGTGGGAGTGTAAATGGGAATAAGGTTGGGTATGGGAATAGGGATGGAAGTGGGAGTGGGAGTGGGAGTGGGAATGGGAATGGGAGTGGGAGTGGGAGTGGGAGTGGGAGTGGGAGTGGGAATGGGAGTGGGAATGGAAGTGTGTGTGTAAATGGGAATAAGGTTGGGTATGGGAATAGGGATGGAAGTGGGAGTGGGATTTGTATCATATATTGATGTTTCATGTATAGATGCTATCTTTGATAATCAGGATAATACCATTTATCCTTACATTCGGTACCATCTAACATCACGTTAGCACGCTAACTAACGTGTACTAGCTATTTTCATGGCACGACTGGCTAGTTCGTTGGTAAGTGGACTAGCATACATAACAGGAATATGTAGCCTGACAATAATGACATCAGAGAAATGGTATCTAGCAATATTGTTTGTAACGTCAGTTGAGTTGACTTTAAAAAATAAATAAAAAATCACGCTACAGATTGAAGGATACACTTCCTGCTTTTACTTCCTGTTTCGCTCCTATTGGGTACACCCTCAATGGCCGCCAGTCCACCCATTACGAGGTTATTGACTTGAAGGGGGAGGACAAATCGTTAGATTGTATATCTATGAATGTACTGCGTCAGTACACAGATATAAGACCAACTTAATGGTACCTTTCTTCTTTTAAATACAAGTCTGTTACCACATCAACGGTTTCCTCACCAAACAGTCATCATGTTCTGTTTCCTTACCATGTTTCCTAAATGACACCCTATTCACTATGTAGTAGTATACTATAGGGCTCTGGTCTAAAGTAGTGCACTACATAGGGAATAGGGTTCTATAGGGCTCTGGTCCAAAGTAGTGCACTATATAGGGAATAGGGTTCTATAGGGCTCTGGTCCAAAGTAGTGCACTATATAGGGAATAGGGTTCTATAGGGCTCTGGTCTAAAGTAGTGCACTATATAGGGAATAGGGTTCTATAGGGCTCTGGTCCAAAGTAGTGCACTACGTAGGGAATATTGTTCTATAGGGCTCTGGTCCAAAGTAGTGCACTACGTAGGGAATATTGTTCTATAGGGCTCTGGTCCAAAGTAGTGCACTACGTAGGGAATATTGTTCTATAAGGCTCTGGTCCAAAGTAGTGCACTACGTAGGGAATATTGTTCTATAAGGCTCTGGTCCAAAGTAGTGCACTATGTAGGGAATATGGTTCTTCAGGGCTCTGGTCCAAAGTAGTGCACTACGTAGGGAATAAGGTTCTATAGGGCTCTGGTCCGAAGTAGTGCACTATGTAGGGAATATGGTTCTTCGGGGTTCTGGTCCAAAGTAGTGCACTACGTAGGGAATATGGTTCTATAGGGCTCTGGTCTGAAGTAGTGCACTACGTAGGGAATATGGTTCTATAGGGCTCTGGTCTAAAGTAGTGCACTACGTAGGGAATATGGTTCTATAGGGCTCTGGTCCAAAGTAGTGCACTATATAGGGAATAGGGTTCTATAGGGCTCTGGTCCAAAGTAGTGCACTACGTAGGGAATAGGCTTCTATAGGGCTCTGGTACAAAGTAGTGCACTACGTAGGGAATATGGTTCTATAGGGCTCTCATCCAAAGTAGTGCACTACGTAGGGAATATGGTTCTATAGGGCTCTGGTCCGAAGTAGTGCACTACGTACGGAATATGGTTTTATAGGGCTCTGGTCCGAAGTAGTGCACTATGTAGGGAATATGGTTCTATAGGCCTCTGGTCCGAAGTAGTGCACTACGTAGGGAGCACGGTGCCATTTGAGCGTCAAGACGGAGCCTCTCAGTTTCGTCCGTTAATCAGATGTAAATTGAGCGTTTCTATTCCTCCGGTGTAATAGCCTCTCCATTACCATGTAGATTGGAGGAGAGTCACACGGGAGAGCCAATCAGAATCTCCACATGGGCACGGGACAATTTCCACTCTTCATCTCACCGGCTATAGCGACCTGCTGTCAAGGTGCTTGGCACCCAAAACAAGGCCTGATTGAGTCATCCCCTGTGTCCCAAAAAAATGCAACCCCCTAGATCCATCCTTATGGGCCTCTGGTTCCAAGCAGTGCACTATATAGGGAAATAGACTGCAATTTGTGACAAAGCCAAGGTGTGATTGAGACATCACATCCGAGGAACAACTGCCATCTGGTCTCCATTGTCTGTGACAAACTACACCCTTTCCCCCATTTAGTGCACTACATTAGACCAGGACCCATAGGGTAGTAGTGGACTATATAGGCTCCCATTGAGGATATATGTTGGATGTAGGCCTGATTTAGACAAGGACATATCAAATATAAAGGGAATCATATTGTCAACAGTATACATGGAACAGGTTCCCATTGAGGATACATATTGGATGTAGGCCTGATTTAGACAAGGCCAGGCCAAGTGAATCATATAGTCTCAGACTCTGAGCCTTAACGAAGTAGAGGTACTGAAGCCTCTCTATAACGTCCAGGACAGTCAAATGAATGAACAGATGTAGGATCTTAATTCGATCACCCTTGTCGTTGCAAAAAAAAAGTGTATTCGAGGTTTAAAAAGGCGTCTAAAGTTTGTAATTTACACTTTAAATTATCAGACTTGATTTGCCCCTTAAACCAAAAAAGGTATCCATCACTTCTAAAATGTCGATATATTACAACCCAAACTATAAATCGTGTTTCCTGTTGTTGCAGGATTATTTTCCAGGTGTGAGAAGCTGACACTGCCTATGAATATCGTCAACAATCCCAGAAGTGAAACTGAACTCTCTGTAGCAGAGTGAGGACAAAACGAATCGAGGGCAACAGTCCACAGTCAGACTGGTACAGGAACAACGCCAGTCCATCAGAGAGGATTTACTATACGTATTGGTGCGTATTGGTATGTATCAGTATGTATTGGTATGTATTGGTATGTATTGGTACGTATCAGTATGTATTGGTATGTATTGGTACGTATCAGTATGTATTGGTGTGTATTGGTACGTATCAGTATGTATTGGTATGTATTGGTACGTATTGGAGTGTATTGGTATGTATTGGTGTGTATTGGTACGTGTCAGTATGTATCAGTATGTATTGGTGTGTATTGGTACGTATCAGTATGTATTGGTGTGTATTGGTGTGTATTGGTATGTATTGGTACGTATCAGTATGTATTGGTGTGTATTGGTACGTATCAGTATGTATTGGTATGTATTGGTACGTATTGGAGTGTATTGGTATGTATTGGTACGTATTGGAGTGTATTGGTATGTATTGGTGTGTTTGGTACGTATCAGTATGTATCAGTATGTATTGGTGTGTATTGGTACGTATCAGTATGTATTGGTATGTATTGGTATGTATTGGTACGTATCAGTATATCTAACTAACAATTCCCCAAAAAACTACTGTCTTATACACTGTGTATAAGACAGTAGTTTTTTTGGAATTGTTAGTTAGATTACTTGTTCGTTATTACTGCATTGTCGGAACTAGAAGCACAAGCATTTCGCTACACTCGCATTAACATCTGCTAACCATGTGTATGTGACAAATACATTTGATTTGATTTGATTTGACATAAGGGGATAAAGAATATGTACATAAGGATATATGAATGAGTGATGGTACAGAGCAGCATAGGCAAGATACAGTAGATGATATCGAGTACAGTATATACATATGAGATGAGTATGTAAACCAAGTGGCATAGTTAAAGTGGCTAGTGATACATGTATTACATAAGGATGCAGTCGATGATATAGAGTACAGTATCTACGTATGCATATGAGATGAATAATGTAGGGTAAGTAACATTATATAAGGTAGCATTGTTTAAAGTGGCTAGTGATATATTTACATCATTTCCCATCAATTCCCATGATTAAAGTGGCTGGAGTTGAGTCAGTGTCATTGACAGTGTGTTGGCAGTAGTCACTCAATGTTAGTGGTGGCTGTTTAACAGTCTGATGGCCTTGAGATAGAAGCTGTTTTTCAGTCTCTCGGTCCCAGCTTTGATGCACCTGTACTGACCTCGCCTTCTGGATGACAGCGGGGTGAACAGACAGTGGCTCGGGTGGTTGATGTCCTTGATGATCTTTATGGCCTTCCTGTAGCATCGGGTGGTGTAGGTGTCCTGGAGGGCAGGTAGTTTGCCCCCGGTGATGCGTTGTGCAGACCTCACTACCCTCTGGAGAGCCTTACGGTTGAGGGCGGTGCAGTTGCCATACTAGGCGGTGATACAGCCCGCCAGGATGCTCTCGATTGTGCATCTGTAGAAGTTTGTGAGTGCTTTTGGTGACAAGCCGAATTTCTTCAGCCTCCTGAGGTTGAAGAGGCGCTGCTGCGCCTTCCTCACGATGCTGTCTGTGTGAGTGGACCAATTCAGTTTGTCTGTGATGTGTATGCCGAGGAACTTAAAACTTGCTACCCTCTCCACTACTGTTCCATCGATGTGGATGGGGGGGTGTTCCCTCTGCTGTTTCCTGAAGTCCACAATCATCTCCTTAGTTTTGTTGACGTTGAGTGTGAGGTTATTTTCCTGACACCACACTCCGAGGGCCCTCACCTCCTCCCTGTAGGCCGTCTCGTCGTTGTTGGTAATCAAGCCTACCACTGTTGTGTCGTCCGCAAACTTGATGATTGAGTTGGAGGCGTGCGTGGCCACGCAGTCGTGGGTGAACAGGGAGTACAGGAGAGGGCTCAGAACGCACCCTTGTGGGGCCCCAGTGTTGAGGATCAGCGGGGAGGAGATGTTGTTGCCTACCCTCACCACCTGGGGGCGGCCCGTCAGGAAGTCCAGTACCCAGTTGCACAGGGCAGGGTCGAGACCCAGGGTCTCGAGCTTGATGACGAGCTTGGAGGGTACTATGGTGTATCAGTATGTATTGGTACGTATCAGTGTGTATCAGTATGTATTGGTATGTATTGGTGTGTATTGGTACGTATCAGTATGTATTGGTATGTATTGGTATGTATCAGTGTGTATTGGTACGTATCAGTATGTATTGGTACGTATTGGTATGTATTGGTATGTATCAGTATGTATTGGTACGTATTGGTGTGTATTGGTACGTATCAGTGTGTATTGGTACGTATCAGTATGTATTGGTTCGTATTGGTATGTATTGGTACGTATCAGTATGTATTGGTATGTATTGGTGTGTATTGGTACGTATCAGTATGTATTGGTGTGTATTGGTATGTATTGGTACGTATCAGTAT
>NW_022262905.1:62500-72500 GCF_002021735.2 Oncorhynchus kisutch | reverse complement strand
TAGCACTGAGACGGTTTGCCCTAGAAGGAAATCCAGTGAGCAGTCCACCCAAACATAAACATCACTGTCATGTCTACCTCTGACGGCCTCCCAGCTAAAAAAAAAATCAAGCAACCTAGAAAAGCGCAAAAATAATAGCCTACATTAACATATGAAGCCGAAGAAACAAGGTTCATGAAATCGACTACTTGGCAGTGAAATAAAAAACATTTATATTCTGACTATCTCTGAAACTCACTTAGATAATACTGTTGATGATACAGTGGTAGCAATACATGGTTATAACATCTACAGGAGAGACAGAAATGCCAAAGGTGGAGGTGTTGCTGTTTATATTCAGAACCACATTCCTGTAAAGATTAGAGAGGATCTCATGTTAAATACTGTTGATGTAATATGGCTACAGGTTCATCTGCCTCACCTAAAGGCCATTCTGGTGGGAAGCTGCTATAGACCACCAAGTGCTAACAGTCAGTATCTGGATAACATGTGTGAAATGCTTGATAATGTATGTCATATCAACAGAGAGGTGTATTTTCTGGGTGACTTAAATATTGACTGGCTTTCATCAAGCTGTCCACTCAAGAGAAAGCTTTGAACTGTAACCAGTGCCTAAAACCAGGATCAGGTTATCAGTCAACCTACCAGTGCCTGCAACCAGGATCAGCTTATCATTCAACCTACCAGTGCCTGCAACCAGGATCAGCTTATCATTCAAACTGTAACCAGTGCCTAAAACCAGGATCAGGTTATCAGTCAACCTACCAGGGTATTTACAAACAGCACAGGACCGAAATCGTCCACATGTATTGGTCACATTTTTACTAAAGCTGCAGAAATCTGCTCTAAAGCAGAATCCAAAAACCATCGGACGTCAAAATATAGAAGCCATATCTAGGATATGGGCCTAATATAGTGTATAAGAGGTCATAGAATAAGTTGTGTAGTGATACATATGTTGAAAATCTGTTTCTGTGTTGTAATGAGGAGCAACCAGATGCTGCTGGTCTGTGGTGTGTAATGAGGAGCAACCAGATGCTGCTGGTCTGTGGTGTGTAATGAGGAGCAACCAGACGCTGCTGGTCTGTGGTGTTGTAATGAGGAGCAACCAGACGCTGCTGGTCTGTGGTGTTGTAATGAGGAGCAACCAGACGCTGCTGGTCTGTGGTGTGTAATGAGGAGCAACCAGATGCTGCTGGTCTGTGGTGTGTAATGAGGAGCAACCAGATGCTGCTGGTCTGTGGTGTGTAATGAGGAGCAACCAGACGCTGCTGGTCTGTGGTGTTGTAATGAGGAGCAACCAGACGCTGCTGGTCTGTGGTGTTGTAATGAGGAGCAACCAGACGCTGCTGGTCTGTGGTGTTGTAATGAGGAGCAAACCAGACGCTGCTGGTCTGTGGTGTTGTAATGAGGAGCAACCAGACACTGCTGGTCTGGTGTGTAATGAGGAGCAACCAGACACTGCTGGTCTGTGGTGTTGTAATGAGGAGCAACCAGACGCTGCTGGTCTGTGGTGTAATGAGGAGCAACCAGACGCTGCTGGTCTGTGGTGTGTAATGAGGAGCAACCAGACGCTGCTGGTCTGTGGTGTGTAATGAGGAGCAACCAGACGCTGCTGGTCTATGGTGTGTAATGAGGAGCAACCAGACGCTGCTGGTCTGGTGTGTAATGAGGAGCAACCAGACGCTGCTGGTCTGGTGTGTAATGAGGAGCAACCAGAAGCTGCTGGTCTGGTGTGTAATGAGGAGCAACCAGACGCTGCTGGTCTGTGGTGTGTAATGAGGAGCAACCAGACGCTGCTGGTCTGTGGTGTGTAATGAGGAGCAACCAGACGCTGCTGGTCCGTGGTGTGTAATGAGGAGCAACCAGACGCTGCACTTCACACATTTATGAAACTACTTATTCCAGTTACTAATTTAAGTTACTAATTTAAGAAAATGACCGTTAAAACCCGTTAAATCTCTGTGGATTGATTAAGAACTGAAGAATTGTATGGTTGACAGGGACGAGGAACAAGGAATGGCAAATAAGTCTGGCTGTGCAGCTGATTGGCAAACATTTTATATTTAACTAGGCAAGTCATTTACAGTAAATGCCTACCCCGGCCAAACACCAGACGTCGCTGGGCCAATTGTTCGCCACTCGGGAGCCCCATACAACATATTGTAAATTGAAAAATAATGTGACTGAATTAAACAAAAAATAGGAAGCGACTGTACTATGAAACAAAGATTAAATCATTTAAAGTGATAGTAAAAAAAAGCCTTAGAGCCAAATGTTTGGCAAAAGGGCAAACTCAGCTCTGTCATTCATTGAATCAGATGGCTCCTTTATCACAAAACCCACTGATATTGCCAGCTACATTAGTGATATTTTTCTTTGGCAAGATTACAAACACATCCACGCAAAACTGATCAAATTATGAAAGACAAGCAATAGGATTTTTAAATTCCATAAAGTGATTGTCATCAATAATGACAAGTCACCTGGGTCTGACAAGTCGTATTGAAAATGACTGAAGACAATAGCTGACTGAAAACCCACTCCTATTTGCCACTTATTCAATCTAAACCTACAGGAAAGTGTGTGCCCTGAAATCTAAAGGGAACCAAAATTCATTCAGAGAAGAAGAAGATGAAGAAGCAGAAGAAGAAGAAGAAGAAGAAGAAGCAGAAGAAGCAGAAGAAGCAGAAGAAGAAGAAGAAGAAGCAGAAGAAGAAGAAGAAGAAGAAGAAGCAGAAGAAGAAGAAGAAGAAGAAGCAGAAGAAGCAGAAGAAGAAGCAGAAGAAGAGAAGAAGAAGAAGAAGAAGCAGAAGAAGAAGAAGAAGAAGAAGAAGAAGAAGAAGCAGAAGAAGCAGAAGAAGCAGAAGAAGAAGAAGAAGAAGAAGCAGAAGAAGAGAAGAAGAAGAAGAAGAAGAAGAAGAAGAAGCAGAAGCAGAAGAAGAAGAAGCAGAAGAAGAGAAGAAGAAGAAGAGGAAGAAGAAGAAGAAGAAGCAGAAGAAGAGAAGAAGAAGAAGAAGAGCAAAGCACCATTTACCGGCACAAAAAGCCGACCAATCAGCCTGTTTTTTTATTTTTTATTTGTACCTTTATTTAACCAGGCAAGTCAGTTAAGAACAAATTCTTATTTTCAATGATGGCCTAGGAACAGTGGGTTAACTGCCTGTTCAGGGGCAGAACGACAGATTTGTACCTTGTCAGCTCGGGGGTTTGAACTTGCAACCTTCCGGTTACTAGTCCAGCACTCTAACCACCCTTAGTAAACTTTTGGAGAAAAAAACATTGTGTTTGACAAGATACAATGCTACTTCACAGTAAACAAATGAACAACTGACTTTCAACATGCTTATAGGGAACGTGTACGACACTTACACAAATCACTGATGATTATAGCTGAAATAAATTGATAACAAGAAGCTTGTTTTGTTAGACTTCAGTGTAAGGGGTGCGTGTCGGTGGCAGGGAAGTCAGGTGCAGGAGAACAAACTTGGTATAAACGGTGTTGTTTAACAAATGCTGACAAAACTCCAAAACAACCAACATGTACAAAAGAACAAAGTGGGTAAAAAACCCGTCGCACACCAACACTGAAATAACACATCTCATACAAACTAAACAATCTCCGACGAGGACGTGAGGGGAAACAGAGGGTTAAATACACAACATGTAATTGATGGGATTGGAACCAGCTGTGAAGGAAGACAAGACAAAAACCAATGGAAAATTAAAAAATGGATCAGTGATGGCTAGAAGGTCGGTAACGTCGACCGCCGAACACCGCCCGAACAAGGAGAGGGACTGAATTGACCGCCGAACACTGCCCGAACAAGGAGAGGGACTGAATCGACCGCTGAACACCGCCCGAACAAGGAGAGGGACTGACTTTGGCGGAAGTCGTGACATTCAGCTTTTGACATGATCGATCATAATCTACTGATGGAAAAAACGTATGTGTTGTGGCTTTACATCCTCTGCTATATGTGTGTATGTATACTGTGGATAAAGACGTACCTGTCTAACAGAACACAGACAGTGTTATTTAATGGAAGCCTCTCCAACATAATCCAGATAGAATCAGGCGTTCCCCAGGGCAGCTGTCTCGGCCCCTTTATTTATTTTTTCAATCTTTACTATTGACCTGCCACTGGCACTAAGTAAAGCCTGTGTGTCTATATATGCCAATGACTCATCATTATACACGTCAGCTACAAAAAGCAAGTGAAATCCCTGCAGCGCTTAACAAAAAGCTGCAGTCAGTTTTAGTGGGAAGTAATAAAATAGCCTTAAATATTTATAAAACTAAAAACATTGTATTTGGGACAAACCATTCACTAAAACCTTGAACCTCAACTAAATCTGGTAATGAATAATGTGGAAAACCTTGCAAGTTGAGGAGACAAAATTACTTGGAATAACCCTGAATTGTAAACTGTCATGGACCAAACATATAGATGCAACAGTAGCTAAAATGGGTAGAGGTCTGTCTATATTAAAGGACTGCTCTGCTTTGATCGGTAGATGTCTGTCTATATTAAAGGATTGCTCTGCTTTGATGGGTAGAGGTCTGTCTATATTAAAGGATTGCTCTGCTTTGATGGGTAGAGGTCTGTCTATATTAAAGGACTGCTCTGCTTTGATGGGTAGAGGTCTGTCTATATTAAAGGACTGCTCTGCTTTGATGGGTAGAGGTCTTTGATCGGTAGAGGTCTGTCTATATTAAAGGATTGCTCTGCTTTGATGGGTAGAGGTCTGTCTATATTAAAGGACTGCTCTGCTTTGATGGGTAGAGGTCTTTGATGGGTAGAAGTCTGTCTATATTAAAGGACCGCTCTGCTTTGATGGGTAGAGGTCTGTCTATATTAAAGGACTGCTCTGCTTTGATGGGTAGAGGTCTTTGATGGGTAGAAGTCTGTCTATATTAAAGGACCGCTCTGCTTTGATGGGTAGAGGTCTGTCTATATTAAAGGACTGCTCTGCTTTGATGGGTAGAGGTCTTTGATGGGTAGAAGTCTGTCTATATTAAAGGACCGCTCTGCTTTGATGGGTAGAGGTCTGTCTATATTAAAGGACTGCTCTGCTTTGATGGGTAGAGGTCTGTCTATATTAAAGGACTGCTCTGCTTTGATGGGTAGGGGTCTGTCTATATTAAAGGACTGCTCTGCTTTGATGGGTAGAGGTCTTTGATGGGTAGAAGTCTGTCTATAATAAAGGACTGCTCTGCTTAACATCGCTGTCAACAAAACAGGCAAGACTGGCCCTGTAGAGCTAACATCAATACACATGTCTATCTCTTACTGGCTCAGAGTAGAGGAGAGATTGCCTTGGCATAAGCTAATGGGGATCCATAATAAACCCCAGGAAGAGTAGCTGCTGCCTTGGCAGGAACTAATGGGGATCCATAATAAACCCCAGGAAGAGTAGCTGCTGCCTTGACAGGAACTAATGGGGATCCATAATAAACCCCAGGAAGAGTAGCTGCTGCCTTGACAGGAACTAATGGGGATCCATAATAAACCCCAGGAAGAGTAGCTGCTGCCTTGACAGGAACTAATGGGGATCCATAATAAACCCCAGGAAGAGTAGCTGCTGCCTTGGCAGGAACTAATGGGGATCCATAATAAACCCCAGGAAGAGTAGCTGCTGCCTTGACAGGAACTAATGGGGATCCATAATAAACCCCAGGAAGAGTAGCTGCTGCCTTGACAGGAACTAATGGGGATCCATAATAAACCCCAGGAAGAGTAGCTGCTGCCTTGACAGGAACTAATGGGGATCCATAATAAACCCCAGGAAGAGTAGCTGCTGCCTTGGCAGGAACTAATGGGGATCCATAATAAACCCCAGGAAGAGTAGCTGCTGCCTTGACAGGAACTAATGGGGATCCATAATAAACCCCAGGAAGAGTAGCTGCTGCCTTGGCAGGAACTAATGGGGATCCATAATAAACCCCAGGAAGAGTAGCTGCTGCCTTGGCAGGAACTAATGGGGATCCATAATAAACCCCAGGAAGAGGAGCTGCTGCCTTGACAGGAACTAATGGGGATCCATAATAAACCCCAGGAAGAGTAGCTGCTGTCTTGGCAGGAACTAATGGGGATCCTTAATAAACCCCAGGAAATGTAGCTGCTGTCTTGACAGGAACTAATGGGGATCCATAATAAACCCCAGGAAGAGTAGCTGCTGCCTTGGCAGGAACTAATAGGGATCCATAATAAACCCCAGGAAGAGTAGCTGCTGCCTTGACAGGAACTAATGGGGATCCATAATAAACCCCAGGAAGAGTAGCTGCTGCCTTGACAGGAACTAATGGGGATCCTTAATAAAATACTAAATACAAAAATACACACTCACGCACACATACAAACTCACGCAAACATATACATTGGGTTCTTGGTCACCTCCCTGACCAAGTCCCTTCTCCCCCAGATTGCTTAGTTTGGCTGGGAGGTCACCTCTAGGATGTCTTGGTGGTTCCAAATTTAAGAATTACGGAGGTCACTGTGTTCTTGTGGACTTTCAATGCTGCAGAAAATTGTTGGTACCCTTCCCCAGATCTGTGCCTCGACACAATCCTGTCTCAGAGCTGTTCGGACAATTCCTTCCACCTCATTGGTTTTTGCTCTGACATGCACTGTCAACTGTGGGACCTTATATAGACAGATGTGTACCTCTCCAAATTATATCCAATCATCTGAATTTACCACAGGTGGACTCCATGGATCAATGGAAACAGGATGCACCTGAGCTTAATTTACCACAGGTGGACTCCATAGATCAATGGAAACAGGATGTACCTGAGCTTAATTTACCACAGGTGGACTCCATGGATCAATGGAAACAGGATGCACCTGAACTTAATTTACCACAGGTGGACTCCATGGATCAATGGAAACAGGATGCACCTGAGCTTAATTTACCACAGGTGGACTCCATGGATCAATGGAAACAGGATGCACCTGAGCTGATGTCATTATGGGGTATTGTGATGTCATTATGGGGTATTATGGGGTATTTTGATGTCATTATGGGATATTTTGATGTCATTATGGGGTATTGTGATGTCATTATGGGGTATTGTGATGTCATTATGGGGTATTGTGATGTCATTATGGGGTATTGTGATGTCATTATGGGGTATTGTGATGTCATTATGGGGTATTGTGATGTCATTATGGGGTATTGTGATGTCATTATGGGGTATTTTGATGTCATTATGGGGTATTGTGATGACATTATGGGGTATTGTGATGTCATTGTGGCCAAGCGGTCTGAATACTTTCCGAATGCTCTTAATGATCTATTACAAAATGAGTCTAGTTGAGTGAGTCCAGAAGAGGACTGGCCACCCCACATAGCCTGGTTCCTCTCTAGGTTTCTTCCTAGGTATTGGCCTTTCTAGGGAGTTTTTCCTAGCCACGGTGCTTCTACACCTGCATTGCTTGCTGTTTGGGGTTTTAGGCTGGGTTTCTGTACAGCACTTTGAGATATCAGCTGATGTACGAAGGGCTATATAAATACATTTGATTTGATTTGATTAGTTGTTTAGTGTGACATCATCCTCTATGAGGAAATAGCAGCATTTTGTAAACGTCTGTTCAAATCAAATCAAATCAAATCAAATTTATTTATATAGCCCTTCGTACATCAGCTGATATCTCAAAGTGCTGTACAGAAACCCAGCCTAAAACCCCAAACAGCAAGCAATGCAGGTGGAGAAGCACGGTGGCTAGGAAAAACTCCCTAGAAAGGCCAATACCTAGGAAGAAACCTAGAGAGGAACCAGGCTATGTGGGGTGGCCAGTCCTCTTCTGGCTGTGCCGGGTGGAGATTATAACAGAACATGGTCAAGATGTTCAATGTTCATAAATGACCAGCATGGTCGAATAATAATAAGGCAGAACAGTTGAAACTAGAGCAGCAGCACAGTCAGGTGGAAGTTGAAACTGGAGCAGCAGCATGGCCAGGTAGACTGGGGACAGCAAGGAGTCATCATGTCAGGTAGTCCTGGGGCATGGTCCTAGGGCTCAGGTCAGTTGAAACTGGAACAGCAGCATGGCCAGGTGTTCGAGGTACAAGTTTCAGGTTTTATAGGTTTTTATCTCTAAGCGATGCTTTTGCCACACATATGAGTATAGGATGAGTCAACAACATTAATTGGGTATGAATGAACAGAATATAAACTTTTAAAGGTGAGAAATTAACTGGACAGTGACTTTAAACAGTGCCCAGATGTTACCGGGGTATAAATGGGCTTCGTTTGGCTCCAGAGACAGAGGATGTTGGATGCCCACTGTCTCCAGCTGCTGCCCCACACCCTGTCTGGCAGAGGTTCTCTCTCTCTCTCGCGCTCTTTCTTTTGCTATCTCTCTCTCTCTCTCTCTCTCTCCTCTCTCTCTCTCTCTCTCTCTTTCTTTTGCTATATCTCTCTCTCTCTCTCTCTCTCTCTCTCTCTCGCTCTTTCTTTTGCTATCTCTCTCTCTCTCTCTCTCTCTCTCTCTCTCTTTCTCTTTCTTTGCTATCTCTCTCTCTCTCTCTCTCTCTCTCTCTCTCTCTCTCTCGCTCTTTCTTTTGCTATCTCTCTCTCTCTCTCGCTCTTTCTTTTGCTATCTCTCTCTCTCTCTCTCTCTCTCTCTCTTCTTTTGCTATCTCTCTCTCTCTCTCTCTCTGTCTCTGTATATCCCTCTCTCTCTCTCTCTCTCTCTGTCTCTCTCTTTACATTGTCTCTATTCAATACCTGATTGCTTGTTCCCACCACACTAACTGACTGATACCTTGCAGATAGAAGAGACGCTCCTCTGAGCAAAACATTCTGGAAGAAACAGCTAAACAATACCTGAACACCAAGTGTTACATCAACCTCATGTCACTTCTCTCTCTGTCTCTCTGTCTCTCTGTCTCTCTGTCTCTCTGTGTCTCTGGTTCTCTGTCTCTCTGTCTCTTCTGTCTCTCTGTGTCTCTGTCTCTCTGTCTCTCTGGTTCTCTGTCTCTCTGTCTCTCTGTCTCTCTGTCTCTCTGTGTCTCTGGTTCTCTGTCTCTCTGTCTCTCTGTCTCTCTGTGTCTCTGTCTCTCTGTCTCTCTGGTTCTCTGTCTCTCTGTCTCTCTGTGTCTCTGTCTCTCTCTGTCTCTCTGTCTCTCTGTGTCTCTGTCTCTCTGTCTCTCTGTGTCTCTGTCTCTGTGTCTCTGTCTCTCTCTGTCTCTCTGTCTCTCTGTGTCTCTGTCTCTCTGTCTCTCTGTGTCTCTGTCTCTCTGTCTCTCTGGTTCTCTCTCTCTCTCTCTCTCTCTCTCTCTCTCTCTCTCAGTTAATATTCTATGAATGGGGGAGGGGGAGGAGGGAGGGTGGGAGGTGGGAAGGAAGAAGTGGGGGTAGAGAGACAGAGAGAGAGAGAGAGTGAAGGAGATGGAGGTGAGGCGAAAATAAATTAGAAGGAGTTAGAGGTAGAGAACCAATACCTTGTATTCCCTCAGTCAAAACTAAAACATTATTTATACAACACCGTGCAGATTGTTTCCCTCAAAAATTAATTATTTCACCGGAGGGGTGGAATTCAAGTCCCCATTTTTGCACCTAATCAAAGATTATATAAAGTAGTATCAAATTCAGTCTGACATTAGCAGGTTTAGGTGAGTGTGAGTCAAGTCCAATCTAAAACTTATTCACAGCATAGAATTTTTCTTAAATCATTTTTCAGAATCAAAGTAATTTAATAACAAGGTTGACTTTGATCGAACGGCCGGAAATAGATAATAATAATAATAATAATAATAATAATAATAAATAATAACAATAATAATAATAATACTAATAATAATAATACTAATAATACTAATAATAAATAATAATACTAATAATAAATAATACTAATAATAAATAATAATACTCATAATAAATAATGACAATAATAATAATACTAATAATAATAATACTAATAATAATAATAATAATAATAATACTAATAATAAATAATACTAATAATAAATAATAGTACTAATAATAAATAAT
>NW_022262905.1:32500-60000 GCF_002021735.2 Oncorhynchus kisutch | reverse complement strand
ATGGATTTGATACATCGGAGTCAAGCCATCTTCACGACACTTGAGTTTTTTTTTTTTTTTTTAAGTGACAACGTGGTAACTGAAAAAAAATGACTCCGATGTGGAGCGATGACTGTAGTGTGTCACAGTAGACAGAACCGAGATAAAACACAGATCCACACTACCTTCTCTCAGTGAGACCATTAGCAGAGAAAGACAGAGGAACTGTGAACCAGCAGCTCTCTGAGAGAGAGAATGAGAGAGAGAGAGAGAGAGAGAGAGAGAGAGAAAGAGAGAGAGAGAGAGAGAGAGGAACTGTGAACAAGCAGCTCTCTGAGAGAGAGAGACAGTGTTCTGTCAGAGTTAACAGGCTGGATCATAGGATCTGACACAACTCAGTTTGATGAGGAGACTGACTCTGTCCTGATATCATCACACTATAATCTCCTTCTACCAGGACCATCCAGAGAGAAAGAGACAGTCAGACAGACAGAGAGAGAGACAGAGAGAGAACGACAGAGAGAGAGAGAGAGAGACAGTCAGATGACAGAGAGAGAGAGAGACAGAGAGAGAGAGAGAAAGAGAGAGATTGTGCACTATATAGGGAATAGGGTTCTTTAGGGCTCTGGTCTAAAGTAGTGAACTATATATAGGGAATAGGGTTCCATAGGGCCCTGTCTATAGTAGTGCACTATATAGGGATTAGGGTTCTATAGGGCTCTGGTCTAAAGTAGTGCACTATATAGGGAATAGGGTTATATAGGGCTCTGGTCTAAAGTAGTGCACTATATAGGGAATAGGGCAAAGTTTGTCTGTTGGTTTCAAGCAGAAGTGCGTCAGAATGTCTAATAGAAAAGTGTTGATCATTTCCTGTCTCCTGCCGCCTGGAGATATAAGATAATAAAATAGACTGTGGTTCGTCCCTGGAGACGACTAGAAGACTATAATTGCAGTGTAGAAATACATCCCTCGCTCTCTGCTCCCTCCCTCAATAATAGTTGTAATTTCTGAACCTGTCTATACCTCCACGCAGCTCTAGTTATTCCTGATGACCTGGGGGGGGGGGGGGGGGGGGGATAATACTGCCGTACTTCCTGACTGTCTAGAAATTGTGTTACAGATGATGTGAAGGGGGGTGGGGAGGGTGGGGGGGGGGGGTTAAACAGCTTCTACCCCCAAGCCATAAGACTCCTGAACATCTAGTAAAATGACTACCCAGACAATTCCACCCTTCCTCCCCTCTCCACACCTCCCCTCCCACTCTCTGTTGTCATTCTCTGCATAATCACTTTAATGAACTCTACCTACATGTACAATACTACCTCAACTAACCGGTGCCCCCGCACATTGACCCTGTACCGGTGCCCCCCCACATTGACCCTGTCACCGACACCCCCCTGTATTAAATTACTGACCTCTACCTACATGTACGTACTACCTCAACTAACCGGTGCCCCCCCACATTGACCCTGTAGCGGCACCCCCCCTGTAGTAAATTAATGACCTCTACCTACATGTACGTACTACCTCAACTAACCAGTGCCCCCCCACATTGACCCTGTAGCGGCACCCCCCCTGTAGTAAATTACTGACCTCTACCTACATGTACGTACTACCTCAACTAACCGGTGCCCCCCCACATTGACCCCTGTACCGACACCCCCCTGTATTAAATTAATGACCTCTACCTACATGTACGTACTACCTCAACTAACCGGTGCCCCCCCCACATTGACCCTGTACCGACACCCCCCTGTATTAAATTAATGACCTCTACCTACATGTACGTACTACCTCAACTAACCGGTTCCCCCCCCACATTGACCCTGTACCGACACCCCCCTGTATTAAATTAATGACCTCTACCTACATGTACGTACTACCTCAACTAACCAGTGCCCCCCCACATTGACCCTGTAGCGGCACCCCCCCTGTAGTAAATTACTGACCTCTACCTACATGTACGTACTACCTCAACTAACCGGTGCCCCCCCACATTGACCCTGTACCGACACCCCCCTGTATTAAATTAATGACCTCTACCTACATGTACGTACTAACTCAACTAACCGGTGCCCCCCCACATTGACCCTGTAGCTGCACCCCCCCTGTATTAAATTAATGACCTCTACCTACATGTACGTACTACCTCAACTAACCGGTGCCCCCCCACATTGACCCTGTACCGACACCCCCCTGTAGTAAATTAATGACCTCTACCTACATGTACATACTACCTCAACTAACCGGTGCCCCCCCACATTGACCCTGTACCGGTGCCCCCCCCACATTGACCCTGTAGCTGCACCCCCCCTGTATTAAATTAATGACCTCTACCTACATGTACGTACTACCTCAACTAACCGGTGCCCCCCCACATTGACCCTGTACCGACACCCCCCTGTAGTAAATTAATGACCTCTACCTACATGTACATACTACCTCAACTAACCGGTGCCCCCCCACATTGACCCTGTACCGACACCCCCCTGTAGTAAATTAATGACCTCTACCTACATGTACATACTACCTCAACTAACCGGTGCCCCCCCACATTGACCCTGTAGCTGCACCCCCCCTGTAGTAAATTAATGACCTCTACCTACATGTACGTACTACCTCAACTAACCGGTGCACATTGACCCTTGTAGCGGCACACCCCCACATTGACCCTGTAGCGGCACCCCCCCTGTAGTAAATTAATGACCTCTACCTACATGTACATACTACCTCAACTAACCGTTGCCCCCCCACATTGACCCTGTAGCGGTGCCCCCCCACATTGACCCTTGTAGCGGCACCCCCCACATTGACCCTGTACCGACACCCCCCTGTAGTAAATTAATGACCTCTACCTACATGTACATACTACCTCAACTAACCGGTGCCCCCCCACATTGACCCTGTACCGGTGCCCCCCCACATTGACCCTGTAGCTGCACCCCCCCCTGTAGTAAATTAATGACCTCTACCTACATGTACATACTACCTCAACTAACCGGTGCCCCCCCACATTGACCCTGTAGCGGCACCCCCCCTGTAGTAAATTAATGACCTCTACCTACATGTACATACTACCTCAACTAACCGGTGCCCCCCCACATTGACCCTGTAGCGGCACCCCCCGTAGTAAATTAATGACCTCTACCTACATGTACGTACTACCTCAACTAACCGGTGCCCCCCCACATTGACCCTGTAGCGGCACCCCCCCTGTAGTAAATTAATGACCTCTACCTACATGTACGTACTACCTCAACTAACCGGTGCCCCCCCACATTGACCCTGTACCGACACCCCCCTGTAGTAAATTAATGACCTCTACCTACATGTACATACTACCTCAACTAACCGGTGCCCCCCCACATTGACCCTGTAGCGGCACCCCCCCCTGTAGTAAATTAATGACCTCTACCTACATGTACATACTACCTCAACTAACCGGTGCCCCCCCACATTGACCCTGTAGCGGCACCCCCCCTGTAGTAAATTAATGACCTCTACCTACATGTACGTACTACCTCAACTAACCGGTGCCCCCCCACATTGACCCTGTAGCTGCACCCCCCCTGTATTAAATTAATGACCTCTACCTACATGTACGTACTACCTCAACTAACCGGTGCCCCCCCACATTGACCCTGTACCGACACCCCCCTGTAGTAAATTAATGACCTCTACCTACATGTACATACTACCTCAACTAACCGGTGCCCCCCCACATTGACCCTGTACCGACACCCCCCTGTAGTAAATTAATGACCTCTACCTACATGTACATACTACCTCAACTAACCGGTGCCCCCCCACATTGACCCTGTAGCTGCACCCCCCCTGTAGTAAATTAATGACCTCTACCTACATGTACGTACTACCTCAACTAACCGGTGCACATTGACCCTGTAGCGGCACCCCCCCACATTGACCCTGTAGCGGCACCCCCCCCTGTAGTAAATTAATGACCTCTACCTACATGTACATACTACCTCAACTAACCGGTGCCCCCCCACATTGACCCTGTAGCGGTGCCCCCCCACATTGACCCTGTAGCGGCACCCCCCCCACATTGACCCTGTACCGACACCCCCCTGTAGTAAATTAATGACCTCTACCTACATGTACATACTACCTCAACTAACCGGTGCCCCCCCACATTGACCCTGTACCGGTGCCCCCCCACATTGACCCTGTAGCTGCACCCCCCCTGTAGTAAATTAATGACCTCTACCTACATGTACATACTACCTCAACTAACCGGTGCCCCCCCACATTGACCCTGTAGCGGCACCCCCCCTGTAGTAAATTAATGACCTCTACCTACATGTACATACTACCTCAACTAACCGGTGCCCCCCCACATTGACCCTGTAGCGGCACCCCCCCTGTAGTAAATTAATGACCTCTACCTACATGTACGTACTACCTCAACTAACCGGTGCCCCCCCCACATTGACCCTGTAGCGGCACCCCCCCTGTAGTAAATTAATGACCTCTACCTACATGTACGTACTACCTCAACTAACCGGTGCCCCCCCACATTGACCCTGTACCGACACCCCCCTGTAGTAAATTAATGACCTCTACCTACATGTACATACTACCTCAACTAACTGGTGCCCCCCCACATTGACCCTGTAGCGGCACCCCCCCTGTAGTAAATTAATGACCTCTACCTACATGTACATACTACCTCAACTAACCGGTGCCCCCCCACATTGACCCTGTAGCGGCACCCCCCCTGTAGTAAATTAATGACCTCTACCTACATGTACGTACTACCTCAACTAACCGGTGCCCCCCCCACATTGACCCTGTAGCGGCACCCCCCCTGTAGTAAATTAATGACCTCTACCTACATGTACATACTACCTCAACTAACCGGTGCCCCCCCACATTGACCCTGTAGCGGCACCCCCCCTGTAGTAAATTAATGACCTCTACCTACATGAACGTACTACCTCAACTAACCGGTGCCCCCCCACATTGACCCTGTAGCGGCACCCCCCCACATTGACCCTGTAGCGGCACCCCCCCCTGTAGTAAATTAATGACCTCTACCTACATGTACATACTACCTCAACTAACCGGTGCCCCCCCACATTGACCCTGTAGCGGCACCCCCCCTGTAGTAAATTAATGACCTCTACCTACATGTACGTACTACCTCAACTAACCGGTGCCCCCCCACATTGACCCTGTAGCGGCACCCCCCCACATTGACCCTGTAGCGGCACCCCCCCACATTGACCCTGTACCGACACCCCCCTGTAGTAAATTAATGACCTCTACCTACATGTACATACTACCTCAACTAACCGGTGCCCCCCCACATTGACCCTGTACCGGTGCCCCCCCACATTGACCCTGTAGCGGCACCCCCCCTGTAGTAAATTAATGACCTCTACCTACATGTACGTACTACCTCAACTAACCGTGCCCCCCCCACATTGACCCTGTAGCGGCACCCCCCCTGTAGTAAATTAATGACCTCTACCTACATGTACATACTACCTCAACTAACCGGTGCCCCCCCACATTGACCCTGTAGCGGCACCCCCCTGTAGTAAATTAATGACCTCTACCTACATGTACATACTACCTCACTAACCGGTGCCCCCCCACATTGACCCTGTACCGACACCCCCCTGTAGTAAATTACTGACCTCTACCTACATGTACATACTACCTCAACTAACCGGTGCCCCCCCACATTGACCCTGTAGCGGCACCCCCCTGTAGTAAATTAATGACCTCTACCTACATGTACATACTACCTCAACTAACCGGCGCCCCCCCCACATTGACCCTGTAGCGGCACCCCCCCCACATTGACCCTGTAGCGGCACCCCCCCACATTGACCCTGTAGCGGCACCCCCCCCACATTGACCCTGTAGCGGCACCCCCCCACATTGACCCTGTAGCGGCACCCCCCCCTGTAGTAAATTAATGACCTCTACCTACATGTACATACTACCTCAACTAACCGGTGCCCCCCCACATTGACCCTGTACCGACACCCCCTGTAGTAAATTAATGACCTCTACCTACATGTACGTACTACCTCAACTAACCGGTGCCCCCCCCCATTGACCCTGTACCGACTCCCCCCTGTAGTAAATTACTGACCTCTACCTACATGTACGTACTACCTCAACTAACCGGTGCCCCCCCCCATTGACCCTGTACCGACACCCCCCTGTAGTAAATTACTGACCTCTACCTACATGTACGTAGTACCTCAACTAACCGGTGCCCCCCCACATTGACCCTGTAGCGGCACCCCCCCACATTGACCCTGTACCGACACCCCCCTGTAGTAAATTACTGACCTCTACCTACATGTACATACTACCTCAACTAACCGGTGCCCCCCCCACATTGACCCTGTAGCGGCACCCCCCACATTGACCCTGTAGCTGCACCCCCCTGTATTAAATTAATGACCTCTACCTACATGTACATACTACCTCAACTAACCGGTGCCCCCCCACATTGACCCTGTACCGACACCCCCCCTGTAGTAAATTAATGACCTCTACCTACATGTACATACTACCTCAACTAACCGGTGTCCCCCCACATTGACCCTGTAGCGGCACCCCCCCACATTGACCCTGTAGCGGCACCCCCCCCTGTAGTAAATTAATGACCTCTACCTACATGTACATACTACCTCAACTAACCGGTGCCCCCCCACATTGACCCTGTACCGACACCCCCCTGTAGTAAATTAATGACCTCTACCTACATGTACGTACTACCTCAACTAACCGGTGCCCCCCCACATTGACCCTGTACCGACACCCCCCTGTAGTAAATTAATGACCTCTACCTACATGTACGTACTACCTCAACTAACCGGTGCCCCCCCACATTGACCCTGTAGCGGCACCCCCCCCTGTAGTAAATTAATGACCTCTACCTACATGTACGTACTACCTCAACTAACCAGTGCCCCCCCACATTGACCCTGTAGCTGCACCCCCCCCTGTAGTAAATTAATGACCTCTACCTACATGTACGTACTACCTCAACTAACCAGTGCCCCCCCACATTGACCCTGTAGCTGCACCCCCCCTGTATTAAATTAATGACCTCTACCTACATGTACGTACTACCTCAACTAACCAGTGCCCCCCCCACATTGACCCTGTAGCGGTGCCCCCCCACATTGACCCTGTACCGACACCCCCCTGTAGTAAATTAATGACCTCTACCTACATGTACGTACTACCTCAACTAACCGGTGCCCCCCCACATTGACCCTGTACCGGTGCCCCCCCACATTGACCCTGTACCGACACCCCCCTGTAGTAAATTAATGACCTCTACCTACATGTACGTACTACCTCAACTAACCAGTGCCCCCCCACATTGACCCTGTACCGACACCCCCCCTGTAGTAAATTAATGACCTCTACCTACATGTATGTACTACCTCAACTAACCGGTGCCCCCCCACATTGACCCTGTAGCGGTGCCCCCCCACATTGACCCTGTACCGACACCCCCCTGTAGTAAATGAATGACCTCTACCTACATGTACATACTACCTCAACTAACCGGTGCCCCCCCACATTGACCCTGTAGCGGTGCCCCCCCACATTGACCCTGTACCGACACCCCCCCTGTAGTAAATTAATGACTCTACCTACATGTACGTACTACCTCAACTAACCGGTGCCCCCCCACATTGACCCTGTAGCGGCACCCCCCCTGTAGTAAATTAATGACCTCTACCTACATGTACGTACTACCTCAACTAACCAGTGCCCCCCCCACATTGACCCTGTAGCTGCACCCCCCCTGTAGTAAATTAATGACCTCTACCTACATGTACGTACTACCTCAACTAACCAGTGCCCCCCCACATTGACCCTGTAGCTGCACCCCCCCTGTATTAAATTAATGACCTCTACCTACATGTACGTACTACCTCAACTAACCAGTGCCCCCCCACATTGACCCTGTAGCGGTGCCCCCCCACATTGACCCTGTACCGACACCCCCCTGTAGTAAATTAATGACCTCTACCTACATGTACGTACTACCTCAACTAACCGGTGCCCCCCCACATTGACCCTGTACCGGTGCCCCCCACATTGACCCTGTACCGACACCCCCCTGTAGTAAATTAATGACCTCTACCTACATGTACGTACTACCTCAACTAACCAGTGCCCCCCCCACATTGACCCTGTACCGACACCCCCCTGTAGTAAATTAATGACCTCTACCTACATGTACGTACTACCTCAACTAACCGGTGCCCCCCCACATTGACCCTGTAGCGGTGCCCCCCCACATTGACCCTGTACCGACACCCCCTGTAGTAAATTAATGACCTCTACCTACATGTACATACTACCTCAACTAACCGGTGCCCCCCCCACATTGACCCTGTAGCGGCACCCCCCCTGTAGTAAATTTATGACCTCTACCTACATGTACGTACTACCTCAACTAACCGGTGCCCCCCCACATTGACCCTGTAGCGGTGCCCCCCCACATTGACCCTGTACCGACACCCCCCTGTAGTAAATTAATGACCTCTACCTACATGTACATACTACCTCAACTAACCGGTGCCCCCCCACATTGACCCTGTAGCGGTGCCCCCCCACATTGACCCTGTACCGACACCCCCTGTAGTAAATTAATGACCTCTACCTACATGTACGTACTACCTCAACTAACCGGTGCCCCCCCACATTGACCCTGTAGCGGCACCCCCCCTGTAGTAAATTAATGACCTCTACCTACATGTACATACTACCTCAACTAACCGGTGCCCCCCCACATTGACCCTGTAGCGGTGCCCCCCCACATTGACCCTGTACCGACACCCCCCTGTAGTAAATTAATGACCTCTACCTACATGTACATACTACCTCAACTAACCGGTGCCCCCCCACATTGACCCTGTAGCGGTGCCCCCCCACATTGACCCTGTACCGACACCCCCCTGTAGTAAATTAATGACCTCTACCTACATGTACGTACTACCTCAACTAACCGGTGCCCCCCCACATTGACCCTGTAGCTGCACCCCCCCTGTAGTAAATTAATGACCTCTACCTACATGTACGTACTACCTCAACTAACCGGTGCCCCCCCCACATTGACCCTGTAGCTGCACCCCCCCTGTAGTAAATTAATGACCTCTACCTACATGTACGTACTACCTCAACTAACCGGTGCCCCCCCACATTGACCCTGTAGCTGCACCCCCCCTGTAGTAAATTAATGACCTCTACCTACATGTACGTACTACCTCAACTAACCGGTGCCCCCCCACATTGACCCTGTAGTGGTGCCCCCCCACATTGACCCTGTACCGACACCCCCCTGTAGTAAATTAATGACCTCTACCTACATGTACGTACTACCTCAACTAACCGGTGCCCCCCCCACATTGACCCTGTAGCGGCACCCCCCCTGTAGCAAATTAATGACCTCTACCTACATGTACATACTACCTCAACTAACCGGTGCCCCCCCACATTGACCCTGTAGCGGCACCCCCCCTGTAGTAAATTAATGACCTCTACCTACATGTACGTACTACCTCAACTAACCGGTGCCCCCCCCACATTGACCCTGTAGTGGTGCCCCCCCACATTGACCCTGTAGCGGCACCCCCCCTGTAGTAAATTAATGACCTCTACCTACATGTACGTACTACCTCAACTAACCGGTGCCCCCCCACATTGACCCTGTAGCTGCACCCCCCCTGTAGTAAATTAATGACCTCTACCTACATGTACGTACTACCTCAACTAACCGGTGCCCCCCCACATTGACCCTGTACCGACACCCCCCTGTAGTAAATTAATGACCTCTACCTACATGTACATACTACCTCAACTAACCGGTGCCCCCCCACATTGACCCTGTAGCTGCACCCCCCCCTGTAGTAAATTAATGACCTCTACCTACATGTACATACTACCTCAACTAACAGGTGCCCCCCCACATTGACCATGTAGTGGTGCCCCCCCACATTGACCCTGTAGCTGCACCCCCCCACATTGACCCTGTAGCTGCACCCCCCCCTGTAGTAAATTAATGACCTCTACCTACATGTACATACTACCTCAACTAACCGGTGCCCCCCACATTGACCCTGTAGCTGCACCCCCCCTGTAGTAAATTAATGACCTCTACCTACATGTACATACTACCTCAACTAACCGGTGCCCCCCCACATTGACCCTGTACCGACACCCCCCCTGTAGTAAATTAATGACCTCTACCTACATGTACGTACTACCTCAACTAACCGGTGCCCCCCCACATTGACCCTGTACCGACACCCCCCTGTAGTAAATTAATGACCTCTACCTACATGTACATACTACCTCAACTAACCGGTGCCCCCCACATTGACCCTGTAGCTGCACCCCCCCTGTAGTAAATTAATGACCTCTACCTACATGTACATACTACCTCAACTAACCGGTGCCCCCCACATTGACCCTGTAGCTGCACCCCCCCTGTAGTAAATTAATGACCTCTACCTACATGTACGTACTACCTCAACTAACCGGTGCCCCCCCACATTGACCCTGTACCGACACCCCCCTGTAGTAAATTAATGACCTCTACCTACATGTACATACTACCTCAACTAACCGGTGCCCCCCCACATTGACCCTGTAGCTGCACCCCCCCTGTATTAAATTAATGACCTCTACCTACATGTACGTACTACCTCAACTAACCGGTGCCCCCCCACATTGACCCTGTACCGACACCCCCCTGTAGTAAATTACTGACCTCTACCTACATGTACATACTACCTCAACTAACCGGTGCCCCCCCACATTGACCCTGTACCGACACCCCCCCACATTGACCCTGTACCGACACCCCCCTGTAGTAAATTAATGACCTCTACCTACATGTACGTACTACCTCAACTAACCGGTGCCCCCCCACATTGACCCTGTACCGACACCCCCCTGTAGTAAATTAATGACCTCTACCTACATGTACATACTACCTCAACTAACCGGTGCCCCCCCACATTGACCCTGTACCGACACCCCCCTGTAGTAAATTAATGACCTCTACCTACATGTACATACTACCTCAACTAACCGGTGCCCCCCCACATTGACCCTGTACCGACACCCCCCTGTAGTAAATTAATGACCTCTACCTACATGTACGTACTACCTCAACTAACCGGTGCCCCCCCACATTGACCCTGTAGCTGCACCCCCCCTGTAGTAAATTAATGACCTCTACCTACATGTACGTACTACCTCAACTAACCGGTGCCCCCCCACATTGACCCTGTACCGACACCCCCCTGTAGTAAATTAATGACCTCTACCTACATGTACATACTACCTCAACTAACCGGTGCCCCCCCCACATTGACCCTGTAGCTGCACCCCCCCTGTAGTAAATTAATGACCTCTACCTACATGTACATACTACCTCAACTAACCGGTGCCCCCCCACATTGACCCTGTAGCTGCACCCCCCCTGTAGTAAATTAATGACCTCTACCTACATGTACGTACTACCTCAACCAACCGGTGCCCCCCCACATTGACCCTGTAGCTGCACCCCCCCTGTAGTAAATTAATGACCTCTACCTACATGTACATACTACCTCAACTAACCGGTGCCCCCCCACATTGACCCTGTAGCTGCACCCCCCCTGTAGTAAATTAATGACCTCTACCTACATGTACGTACTACCTCAACTAACCGGTGCCCCCCCACATTGACCCTGTAGCGGCACCCCCCCCCACATTGACCCTGTACCGACACCCCCCTGTAGTAAATTAATGACCTCTACCTACATGTACGTACTACCTCAACTAACCGGTGCCCCCCACATTGACCCTGTAGCGGCACCCCCCTGTAGTAAATTAATGACCTCTACCTACATGTACGTACTACCTCAACTAACCGGTGCCCCCCCACATTGACCCTGTAGCGGCACCCCCCCCACATTGACCCTGTACCGACACCCCCCTGTAGTAAATTAATGACCTCTACCTACATGTACGTACTACCTCAACTAACCGGTGCCCCCCACATTGACCCTGTAGCGGCACCCCCCCACATTGACCCTGTACCGACACCCCCCTGTAGTAAATTAATGACCTCTACCTACATGTACGTACTACCTCAACTAACCGGTGCCCCCCCACATTGACCCTGTAGCGGCACCCCCCCTGTAGTAAATTAATGACCTCTACCTACATGTACGTACTACCTCAACTAACCGGTGCCCCCCACATTGACCCTGTAGCTGCACCCCCCCTGTAGTAAATTAATGACCTCTACCTACATGTACGTACTACCTCAACTAACCGGTGCCCCCCCACATTGACCCTGTACCGACACCCCCCTGTAGTAAATTAATGACCTCTACCTACATGTACGTACTACCTCAACTAACCGGTGCCCCCCCACATTGACCCTGTACCGACACCCCCCTGTAGTAAATTAATGACCTCTACCTACATGTACGTACTACCTCAACTAACCGGTGCCCCCCCACATTGACCCTGTAGCGGCACCCCCCCTGTAGTAAATTAATGACCTCTACCTACATGTACATACTACCTCAACTAACCGGTGCCCCCCCACATTGACCCTGTAGCGACACCCCCCCTGTAGTAAATTAATGACCTCTACCTACATGTACATACTACCTCAACTAACCGGTGCCCCCCCACATTGACCCTGTAGCGACACCCCCCTGTAGTAAATTAATGACCTCTACCTACATGTACATACTACCTCAACTAACCGGTGCCCCCCACATTGACCCTGTACCGACACCCCCCCTGTAGTAAATTAATGACCTCTACCTACATGTACGTACTACCTCAACTAACCGGTGCCCCCCCACATTGACCCTGTAGCGGCACCCCCCCACATTGACCCTGTACCGACACCCCCTGTAGTAAATTAATGACCTCTACCTACATGTACATACTACCTCAACTAACCGGTGCCCCCCCACATTGACCCTGTAGCGGCACCCCCCCTGTAGTAAATTAATGACCTCTACCTACATGTACATACTATATGTTTTTTAATGCTGCTCTTTAATTACTTGATACTTTTATCTCTTAATTTTATTCCGTGTTGTATTTTTAAAACTGCCCTGTCGGTCAGGGCTCGTAAAGTAAGTAAACTGTAAGGTGAAACAGCTGTGACTAATAGAATGTGATTTATTTTTTTATTTAACTAGGCAAGTCAGATAAGAACAAATTCTTATTTTCAATGACGGCCTAGGAACAGTGGGTTAACTGCCTGTTCAGGGGCAGAACGACAGATTTGTACCTTGTCAGCTCGGGGATTTGAACTTGCAACCTTCCGGTTACTAGTCCAACGCTCTAACCACTAGGCTACCCTGCCGCCCAGGTATGGAGAAGGTATGCCTGCTGAGATCAGACTCTAACCACTAGGTCTAATGTGATTAGGTATGGAGAAGGTATGCCTGCTGAGATCAAGCAGACTCTAACCACTAGGTCTAATGTGATTAGGTATGGAGAAGGTATGCCTGCTGAGATCAAGCAGACTCTAACCGCTAGGTCTAATGTGATTAGGTATGGAGAAGGTATGTCTGCTGAGATCAAGCAGACTCTAACCACTAGGTCTAATGTGATTAGGTATGGAGAAGGTATGCCCGCTGAGATCAGACTCTAACCACTAGGTCTAATGTGATTAGGTATGGAGAAGGTATGCCTGCTGAGATCAAGCAGACTCTAACCACTAGGTCTAATGTGATTAGGTATGGAGAAGGTATGCCTGCTGAGATCAAGCAGACTCTAACCACTAGGTCTAATGTGATTAGGTATGGAGAAGGTATGTCTGCTGAGATCAAGCAGACTCTAACCACTAGGTCTAATGTGATTAGGTATGGAGAAGGTATGCCCGCTGAGATCAGACTCTAACCACTAGGTCTAATGTGATTTGATTAGGAGAAGGTATGTCTGCTGAGATCAAGCAGACTCTAACCACTAGGTCTAATGTGATTTGATTAGGTATGGAGAAGGTATGCCTGCTGAGATCAAGCAGACTCTAACCACTAGGTCTAATGTGATTTGATTAGGAGAAGGTATGCCTGCTGAGATCAAGCAGACTCTAACCACTAGGTCTAATGTGATTTGATTAGGTATGGAGAAGGTATGCCCGCTGAGATCAAGCAGACTCTAACCACTAGGTCTAATGTGATTTGATTAGGTATGGAGAAGGTATGCCCGCTGAGATCAAGCAGACTCTAACCACTAGGTCTAATGTGATTTGATTAGGAGAAGGTATGTCTGCTGAGATCAAGCAGACTCTAACCACTAGGTCTAATGTGATTGGATTAGGTATGGAGAAGGTATGTCTGCTGAGATCAGACTCTAACCACTAGGTCTAATGTGATTTGATTAGGAGAAGGTATGTCTGCTGAGATCAGACTCTAACCACTAGGTCTAATGTGATTAGGTATGGAGAAGGTATGCCCGCTGAGATCAGACTCTAACCACTAGGTCTAATGTGATTAGGTATGGAGAAGGTATGTCTGCTGAGATCAGACTCTAACCACTAGGTCTAATGTGATTAGGTATGGAGAAGGTATGCCTGCTGAGATCAGACTCTAACCACTAGGTCTAATGTGATTAGGTATGGAGAAGGTATGCCCGCTGAGATCAGACTCTAACCACTAGGTCTAATGTGATTAGGTATGGAGAAGGTATGCCCGCTGAGATCAGACTCTAACCACTAGGTCTAATGTGATTAGGTATGGAGAAGGTATGCCCGCTGAGATCAGACTCTAACCACTAGGTCTAATGTGATTAGGTATGGAGAAGGTATGCCTGCTGAGATCAAGCAGACTCTAACCACTAGGTCTAATGTGATTTGATTAGGAGAAGGTATGCCCGCTGAGATCAGACTCTAACCACTAGGTCTAATGTGATTAGGTATGGAGAAGGTATGTCTGCTGAGATCAGACTCTAACCACTAGGTCTAATGTGATTAGGTATGGAGAAGGTATGCCCGCTGAGATCAAGCAGACTCTAACCACTAGGTCTAATGTGATTAGGTATGGAGAAGGTATGCCCGCTGAGATCAGACTCTAACCACTAGGTCTAATGTGATTAGGTATGGAGAAGGTATGCCCGCTGAGATCAGACTCTAACCACTAGGTCTAAATGTGATTAGGTATGGAGAAGGTAATGCCCGCTGAGATCAGACTCTAACCACTAGGTCTAATGTGATTAGGTATGGAGAAGGTATGCCCGCTGAGATCAGACTCTAACCACTAGGTATAATGTGATTTGATTAGGAGAAGGTATGCCCGCTGAGATCAGACTCTAACCACTAGGTCTAATGTGTAATTGAGTGGATGAGGAAGGAAGGTTTTCTCTGACTAGTTAACCATGACTTGACCAGAGATGAAACACACTCAATAAATTAGACCCAGGTAGGTTCTGCACATTGACAATTATTCAAAATCTTCAACCTGTTCAGTCCCCTCAGCCAGCATTTATTCATTTAATCTCAACTAGACACAGCACAGCAAAAATTGGACATCCAGAGTGCATCAAACATGATTTAGAGCTTGTTTATGGAAAAGTGCTTATTTCTGCATTTCAATGTTGCAACTTGCTGCTGAAAACTGTCCACGGTGTTCATTTATCTCAACTAGACACAGCACAGCAAAAATTGGACATCCAGAGTGCATCAAACATGATTTAGAGCTTGTTTATGGAAAAGTGCTTATTTCTGCATTTCAATGTTGCAACTTGCTGAAAACTGTCCACGGTGTTCATTTCATCTCAACCTAGACACAGCACAGCAAAAATTGGACATCCAGAGTGCATCAAACATGATTTAGAGCTTGTTTATGGAAAAGTGCTTATTTCTGCATTTCAATGTTGCAACTTGCTGAAAACAGTCTACAGTGTTTCATAACATCTCGAATAAACATAACAAAACATTTTTTATCCAGAGTGCTTCAAACATGATTTAGAGCTTGTTTATGGAAAAGTGCTTATTTCTGCATTTCAATGTTGCAACTTGCTGAAAACTGTCCACGGTGTTCATTTAATCTCAACTAGACACAGCACAGCAAAAATTGGACATCCAGAGTGCATCAAACATGATTTAGAGCTTGTTTATGGAAAAGTGCTTATTTCTGCATTTCAATGTTGCAACTTGCTGAAAACTGTCCACGGTGTTCATTAATCTCAACTAGACACAGCACAGCAAAAATTGGACATCCAGAGTTTCAAACATGATTTAGAGCTTGTTTATGGAAAAGTGCTTATTTCTGCATTTCAATGTTGCAACTTGCTGAAAACAGTCCACGTGTGTTTTCATAACATCTCGAATAACATAAAAAAACATTTTTCATCCAGAGTGCTTCAAACATGATTTAGAGCTTGTTTATGGAAAAGTGCTTATTTCTGCATTTCAATGTTGCAACTTGCTGAAAACTGTCCACGGTGTTCATTTCATCTCAACTAGACACAGCACAGCAAAAATTGGACATCCAGAGTGCATCAAACATGATTTAGAGCTTGTTTATGGAAAAGTGCTTATTTCTGCATTTCAATGTTGCAACTTGCTGAAAACAGTCCACAGTGTTTCATAACATCTCGAATAGAACAAAACAAAAACATTTTCATCCAGAGTGCATCAAACATGATTTAGAGCTTGTTTATGGAAAAGTGCTTATTTCTGCATTTCAATGTTGCAACTTGCTGAAAACAGTCCACAGTGTTTTCATAACATCTCGAATAAAACATAACAAAACATTTTTCATCCAGAGTGCTTCAAACATGATTTAGAGCTTGTTTATGGAAAAGTGCTTATTTCTGCATTTCAATGTTGCAACTTGCTGAAAACTGTCCACGGTGTTCATTTAATCTCAACTAGACACAGCACAGCAAAAATTGGACATCCAGAGTGCATCAAACATGATTTAGAGCTTGTTTATGGAAAAGTGCTTATTTCTGCATTTCAATGTTGCAACTTGCTGAAAACTGTCCACGGTGTTCATTTAATCTCAACTAGACACAGCACAGCAAAAATTGGACATCCAGAGTGCATCAAACATGATTTAGAGCTTGTTTATGGAAAAGTGCTTATTTCTGCATTTCAATGTTGCAACTTGCTGAAAACAGTCCACAGTGTTTTCATACATCTCGAATAAACATAACAAAAACATTTTTCATCCAGAGTGCTTCAAACATGATTTAGAGCTTGTTTATGGAAAAGTGCTTATTTCTGCATTTCAATGTTGCAACTTGCTGAAAACTGTCCACGGTGTTCATTTCATCTCAACTAGACACAGCACAGCAAAAATTGGACATCCAGAGTGCATCAAACATGATTTAGAGCTTGTTTATGGAAAAGTGCTTATTTCTGCATTTCAATGTTGCAACTTGCTGAAAACAGTCCACAGGTTTTCATAACATCTCGAATAAACACAAAACATTTTTCATCCAGAGTGCTTCAAACATGATTTAGAGCTTGTTTATGGAAAAGTGCTTATTTCTGCATTTCAATGTTGCAACTTGCTGAAAACTGTCCACGGTGTTCATTTCATCTCAACTAGACACAGCACAGCAAAAATTGGACATCCAGAGTGCATCAAACATGATTTAGAGCTTGTTTATGGAAAAGTGCTTATTTCTGCATTTCAATGTTGCAACTTGCTGAAAACTGTCCACGGTGTTCATTTAATCTCAACTAGACAAAGCACAGCAAAAATTGGACATCCAGAGTGCTTCAAACATGATTTAGAGCTTGTTTATGGAAAAGTGCTTATTTCTGCATTTCAATGTTGCAACTTGCTGAAAACTGTCCACGGTGTTCATTTCATCTCAACTAGACACAGCACAGCAAAAATTGGACATCCAGAGTGCATCAAACATGATTTAGAGCTTGTTTATGGAAAAGTGCTTATTTCTGCATTTCAATGTTGCAACTTGCTGAAAACTGTCCACGGTGTTCATTTAATCTCAACGACACAGCACAGCAAAATTGGACATCCAGAGTGCTTCAAACATGATTTAGAGCTTGTTTATGGAAAAGTGCTTATTTCTGCATTCAATGTTGCAACTTGCTGAAAACTGTCCACGGTGTTCATTTCATCTCAACTAGACACAGCACAGCAAAAATTGGACATCCAGAGTGCATCAAACATGATTTAGAGCTTGTTTATGGAAAAGTGCTTATTTCTGCATTTCAATGTTGCAACTTGCTGAAAACAGTCCACAGTGTTCATAACATCTCGAATAAACATAACAAAAAATTTTCATCCAGAGTGCATCAAACATGATTTAGAGCTTGTTTATGGAAAAGTGCTTATTTCTGCATTTCAATGTTGCAACTTGCTGAAAACTGTCCACGGTGTTCATTTAATCTCAAATAGACACAGCACAGCAAAATTGGACATCCAGAGTGCATCAAACATGATTTAGAGCTTGTTTATGGAAAAGTGCTTATTTCTGCATTTCAATGTTGCAACTTGCTGAAAACTGTCCACGGTGTTCATTTCATCTCAACTAGACACAGCACAGCAAAAATTGGACATCCAGAGTGCATCAAACATGATTTAGAGCTTGTTTATGGAAAAGTGCTTATTTCTGCATTTCAATGTTGCAACTTGCTGAAAACTGTCCACGGTGTTCATTTCATCTCAACTAGACACAGCACAGCAAAAATTGGACATCCAGAGTGCATCAAACATGATTTAGAGCTTGTTTATGGAAAAGTGCTTATTTCTGCATTTCAATGTTGCAACTTGCTGAAAACTGTCCACGGTGTTCATAATCTCAACTAGACACAGCACAGCAAAAAATTGGACATCCAGAGTGCATCAAACATGATTTAGAGCTTGTTTATGGAAAAGTGCTTATTTCTGCATTTCAATGTTGCAACTTGCTGAAAACTGTCCACGGTGTTCATTTCATCTCAACTAGACACAGCACAGCAAAATTGGACATCCAGAGTGCATCAAACATGATTTAGAGCTTGTTTATGGAAAAGTGCTTATTTCTGCATTTCAATGTTGCAACTTGCTGAAAACAGTCCACAGTGTTTTCATAAATCTCGAATACAAACAGCAAAACATTTTTCATCCAGAGTGCTTCAAACATGATTTAGAGCTTGTTTATGGAAAAGTGCTTATTTCTGCATTTCAATGTTGCAACTTGCTGAAAACTGTCCACGTGTGTTCATTTATCTCAACTAGACACAGCACAGCAAAAATTGGACATCCAGAGTGCACAAACATGATTTAGAGCTTGTTTATGGAAAAGTGCTTATTTCTGCATTTCAATGTTGCAACTTGCTGAAAACTGTCCACGGTGTTCATTTCATCTCAACTAGACACAGCACAGCAAAAATTGGACATCCAGAGTGCATCAAACATGATTTAGAGCTTGTTATGGAAAAGTGCTTATTTCTGCATTTCAATGTTGCAACTTGCTGAAAACTGTCCACGGCGTTCATTTATCTCAACTAGACACAGCACAGCAAAAATTGGACATCCAGAGTGCATCAAACATGATTTAGAGCTTGTTTATGGAAAAGTGCTTATTTCTGCATTTCAATGTTGCAACTTGCTGAAAACAGTCCACAGTGTTCATAACATCTCGAATAAACATAACAAAAACATTTTTCATCCAGAGTGCTTCAAACATGATTTAGAGCTTGTTTATGGAAAAGTGCTTATTTCTGCATTTCAATGTTGCAACTTGCTGAAAACTGTCCACGGTGTCATTTCATCTCAACTAGACACAGCACAGCAAAAATGGACATCCAGAGTGCATCAAACATGATTTAGAGCTTGTTTATGGAAAAGTGCTTATTTCTGCATTTCAATGTTGCAACTTGCTGAAAACTGTCCACGGTGTTCATTTCATCTCAACTAGACACAGCACAGCAAAAATTGGACATCCAGAGTGCATCAAAATGATTTAGAGCTTGTTTATGGAAAAGTGCTTATTTCTGCATTTCAATGTTGCAACTTGCTGAAAACTGTCCACGGTGTTCATTTATCTCAATAGACACAGCACAGCAAAAATTGGACATCCAGAGTGCATCAAACATGATTTAGAGCTTGTTTATGGAAAAGTGCTTATTTCTGCATTTCAATGTTGCAACTTGCTGAAAAGTCCACGGGTTCATTTAATCTCAATAGACAAGCACAGCAAAAATTGGACATCCAGAGTGCATCAAACATGATTTAGAGCTTGTTTATGGAAAAGTGCTTATTTCTGCATTTCAATGTTGCAACTTGCTGAAAACTGTCCACGGTGTTCATTTAATCTCAAAGACACAGCACAGCAAAATTGGACATCCAGAGTGCTCAAACATGATTTAGAGCTTGTTTATGGAAAAGTGCTTATTTCTGCATTTCAATGTTGCAACTTGCTGAAAACGTCCACAGTTGTTTTCATACATCTCGAATAAACATAACAAAAATTTTTCATCCAGAGTGCTTCAAACATGATTTAGAGCTTGTTTATGGAAAAGTGCTTATTTCTGCATTTCAATGTTGCAACTTGCTGAAAAGTCCACGGTGTTCATTTCATCTCAACTAGACACAGCACAGCAAAAATTGGACATCCAGAGTGCATCAAACATGATTTAGAGCTTGTTTATGGAAAAGTGCTTATTTCTGCATTTCAATGTTGCAACTTGCTGAAAACTGTCCACAGGTTTCATAACATCTGACAAATAAACACAAAAAAATTGGACATCCAGAGTGCTTCAAACATGATTTAGAGCTTGTTTATGGAAAAGTGCTTATTTCTGCATTTCAATGTTGCAACTTGCTGAAAACTGTCCACGGTGTTCATTTAATCTCAACTAGACACAGCACAGCAAAAATTGGACATCCAGAGTGCATCAAACATGATTTAGAGCTTGTTTATGGAAAAGTGCTTATTTCTGCATTTCAATGTTGCAACTTGCTGAAAACTGTCCACGGTGTTCATTTCATCTCAACTAGACACAGCACAGCAAAATTGGACATCCAGAGTGCATCAAACATGATTTAGAGCTTGTTTATGGAAAAGTGCTTATTTCTGCATTTCAATGTTGCAACTTGCTGAAAACTGTCCACGGGTTCATTTCATCTCAACTAGACACAGCACAGCAAAAAAATTGGACATCCAGAGTGCATCAAACATGATTTAGAGCTTGTTTATGGAAAAGTGCTTATTTCTGCATTTCAATGTTGCAACTTGCTGAAAACTGTCCACGGTGTTCATTAATCTCAAATAGACACAGCAACAAAAATTGGACATCCAGAGTGCATCAAACATGATTTAGAGCTTGTTTATGGAAAAGTGCTTATTTCTGCATTTCAATGTTGCAACTTGCTGAAAACTGTCCACGGTGTTCATTTCATCTCAACTAGACACAGCACAGCAAAAATTGGACATCCAGAGTGCATCAAACATGATTTAGAGCTTGTTTATGGAAAAGTGCTTATTTCTGCATTTCAATGTTGCAACTTGCTGAAAACAGTCCACAGTGTTTTCATAACATCTCGAATAAACATACAAAAACATTTTTCATCCAGAGTGCATCAAACATGATTTAGAGCTTGTTTATGGAAAAGTGCTTATTTCTGCATTTCAATGTTGCAACTTGCTGAAAACTGTCCACGGTGTTCATTTAATCTCAACTAGACACAGCACAGCAAAAATTGGACATCCAGAGTGCATCAAACATGATTTAGAGCTTGTTTATGGAAAAGTGCTTATTTCTGCATTTCAATGTTGCAACTTGCTGAAAACTGTCCACGGTGTTCATTTCATCTCAACTAGACACAGCACAGCAAAAAATTGGACATCCAGAGCATCAAACATGATTTAGAGCTTGTTTATGGAAAAGTGCTTATTTCTGCATTTCAATGTTGCAACTTGCTGAAAACTGTCCACGGTGTTCATTTCATCTCAAATAGACACAACAGCAAAAATTGGACATCCAGAGTGCATCAAACATGATTTAGAGCTTGTTTATGGAAAAGTGCTTATTTCTGCATTTCAATGTTGCAACTTGCTGAAAACTGTCCACGGTGTTCATTTAATCTCAACTAGACACAGCACAGCAAAAATTGGACATCCAGAGTGCTTCAAACATGATTTAGAGCTTGTTTATGGAAAAGTGCTTATTTCTGCATTTCAATGTTGCAACTTGCTGAAAACTGTCCACGGGTTCATTTCATCTCAACTAGACACAGCACAGCAAAAATTGGACATCCAGAGTGCATCAAACATGATTTAGAGCTTGTTTATGGAAAAGTGCTTATTTCTGCATTTCAATGTTGCAACTTGCTGAAAACAGTCCACAGTGTTTCATAACATCTCAATAAACATAACAAAAAATTGGACATCCAGAGTGCTTCAAACATGATTTAGAGCTTGTTTATGGAAAAGTGCTTATTTCTGCATTTCAATGTTGCAACTTGCTGAAAACTGTCCACGGTGTTCATTTCATCTCAACTAGACACAGCACAGCAAAAATTGGACATCCAGAGTGCATCAAACATGATTTAGAGCTTGTTTATGGAAAAGTGCTTATTTCTGCATTTCAATGTTGCAACTTGCTGAAAACTGTCCACGGTGTTCATTTCATCTCAACTAGACACAGCACAGCAAAAATTGGACATCCAGAGTGCATCAAACATGATTTAGAGCTTGTTTATGGAAAAGTGCTTATTTCTGCATTTCAATGTTGCAACTTGCTGAAAACTGTCCACGGTGTTCATTTCATCTCAACTAGACACACAGCAAAAATTGGACATCCAGAGTGCATCAAACATGATTTAGAGCTTGTTTATGGAAAAGTGCTTATTTCTGCATTTCAATGTTGCAACTTGCTGAAAACTGTCCACAGTGTTTTCATAACATCTCGAATAAACACACAAAAAATTTTTCATCCAGAGTGCTTCAAACATGATTTAGAGCTTGTTTATGGAAAAGTGCTTATTTCTGCATTTCAATGTTGCAACTTGCTGAAAACTGTCCACGGTGTTCATTTATCTCAACTAGACACAGCACAGCAAAAATTGGACATCCAGAGTGCATCAAACATGATTTAGAGCTTGTTTATGGAAAAGTGCTTATTTCTGCATTTCAATGTTGCAACTTGCTGAAAACTGTCCACGGTGTTCATTTCATCTCAACTAGACACAGCACACAAAAAATTGGACATCCAGAGTGCATCAAACATGATTTAGAGCTTGTTTATGGAAAAGTGCTTATTTCTGCATTTCAATGTTGCAACTTGCTGAAAACTGTCCACGGTGTTCATTTCATCTCAACTAGACACAGCACAGCAAATTGGACATCCAGAGTGCATCAAACATGATTTAGAGCTTGTTTATGGAAAAGTGCTTATTTCTGCATTTCAATGTTGCAACTTGCTGAAAAAGTCTACAGTGTTTCATAACATCTCGAATAAACATAAGCAAAACATTTTTCATCCAGAGTGCTTCAAACATGATTTAGAGCTTGTTTATGGAAAAGTGCTTATTTCTGCATTTCAATGTTGCAACTTGCTGAAAACTGTCCACGGTGTTCATTTCATCTCAAACTAGACACAGCACAGCAAAAATTGGACATCCAGAGTGCATCAAACATGATTTAGAGCTTGTTTATGGAAAAGTGCTTATTTCTGCATTTCAATGTTGCAACTTGCTGAAAACTGTCCACGGTGTTCATTTCATCTCAACTAGACACAGCACAGCAAAAATTGGACATCCAGAGTGCATCAAACATGATTTAGAGCTTGTTTATGGAAAAGTGCTTATTTCTGCATTTCAATGTTGCAACTTGCTGAAAACTGTCCACGGTGTTCATTTCATCTCAACTAGACACAGCACAGCAAACATTGGACATCCAGAGTGCATCAAACATGATTTAGAGCTTGTTTATGGAAAAGTGCTTATTTCTGCATTTCAATGTTGCAACTTGCTGAAAACTGTCCACGTGTGTTCATTAATCTCACTAGACACAGAACAAAAAATTGGACATCCAGAGTGCATCAAACATGATTTAGAGCTTGTTTATGGAAAAGTGCTTATTTCTGCATTTCATGTTGCAACTTGCTGAAAACTGTCCACGGTTGTTTCATCTCAAACTAGACACAGCACAGCAAAAATTGGACATCCAGAGTGCATCAAACATGATTTAGAGCTTGTTTATGGAAAAGTGCTTATTTCTGCATTTCAATGTTGCAACTTGCTGAAAACTGTCCACGGTGTTCATTTCATCTCAACTAGACACAGCACAGCAAAAATTGGACATCCAGAGTGCATCAAACATGATTTAGAGCTGTTTATGGAAAAGTGCTTATTTCTGCATTTCAATGTTGCAACTTGCTGAAAACTGTCCACGGTGTTCATTTCATCTCAACTAGACACAGCACAGCAAAAATTGGACATCCAGAGTGCATCAAACATGATTTAGAGCTTGTTTATGGAAAAGTGCTTATTTCTGCATTTCAATGTTGCAACTTGCTGAAAACAGTCCACAGTGTTTTCATAACATCTCGAATAAACATAACAAAAACATTTTTCATCCAGAGTGCTTCAAACATGATTTAGAGCTTGTTTATGGAAAAGTGCTTATTCTGCATTTCAATGTTGCAACTTGCTGAAAACTGTCCACGGTGTTCATTTCATCTCAACTAGACACAGCACAGCAAAAATTGGACATCCAGAGTGCATCAAACATGATTTAGAGCTTGTTTATGGAAAAGTGCTTATTTCTGCATTTCAATGTTGCAACTTGCTGAAAACTGTCACAGTGTTTTCATAACATCTCGAATAAACAGCAAAACATTTTTATCCAGAGTGCTTCAAACATGATTTAGAGCTTGTTATGGAAAAGTGCTTATTTCTGCATTTCAATGTTGCAACTTGCTGAAAACTGTCCACGGTGTTCATTTCATCTCAACTAGACACAGCACAGCAAAATTGGACATCCAGAGTGCATCAAACATGATTTAGAGCTTGTTTATGAAAAGTGCTTATTTCTGCATTTCAATGTTGCAACTTGCTGAAAACTGTCCACGTGTTCATTTCATCTCAACTAGACACAGCACAGCAAAAATTGGACATCCAGAGTGCATCAAACATGATTTAGAGCTTGTTTATGGAAAAGTGCTTATTTCTGCATTTCAATGTTGCAACTTGCTGAAAACTGTCCACGGTGTTCATTCATATCAACCTAGACACAGCACAGAAAAAATTGAATCCATCCAGAGTGCTTCAAACATGATTTAGAGCTTGTTTATGGAAAAGTGCTATTTCTGCATTTCAATGTTGCAACTTGCTGAAAACTTCCACGTGTTTCATTTAATCTCAAACTAGACACGCACAGCAAAAAATTGGACATCCAGAGTGCATCAAACATGATTTAGAGCTTGTTTATGGAAAAGTGCTTATTTCTGCATTTCAATGTTGCAACTTGCTGAAAACTGTCCACGGTGTTCATTTCATCTCAACTAGACACAGCACAGCAAAAATTGGACATCCAGAGTGCATCAAACATGATTTAGAGCTTGTTTATGGAAAAGTGCTTATTTCTGCATTCAATGTTGCAACTTGCTGAAAACAGTACAGTGTTTTCATAACATCTCGAATAAACATAACAAAAACATTTTTATCCAGAGTGCTTCAAACATGATTTAGAGCTTGTTTATGGAAAAGTGCTTATTTCTGCATTTCAATGTTGCAACTTGCTGAAAACTGTCCACGGTGTTCATTTAATCTCAAACTAGACACAGCACAGCAAAAATTGGACATCCAGAGTGCATCAAACATGATTTAGAGCTTGTTTATGGAAAAGTGCTTATTTCTGCATTTCAATGTTGCAACTTGCTGAAAACTGTCCACGGTGTTCATTTAATCTCAATAGACACAGCACAGCAAAAATGGACATCCAGAGTGCATCAAACATGATTTAGAGCTTGTTTATGGAAAAGTGCTTATTTCTGCATTTCAATGTTGCAACTTGCTGAAACATGTCCACGGTGTTCATTTCATCTCAACCTAGACACAGCACAGCAAAAATTGGACATCCAGAGTGCATCAAACATGATTTAGAGCTTGTTTATGGAAAAGTGCTTATTTCTGCATTTCAATGTTGCAACTTGCTGAAAAATCCACGGTGTTCATTCATCTCAACTAGACAAAGCACAGCAAAAATTGGACATCCAGAGTGCATCAAACATGATTTAGAGCTTGTTTATGGAAAAGTGCTTATTTCTGCATTTCAATGTTGCAACTTGCTGAAAACTGTCCACGGTGTTCATTTCATCTCAACTAGACACAGACAGCAAAAAATTGGACATCCAGAGTGCATCAAACATGATTTAGAGCTTGTTTATGGAAAAGTGCTTATTTCTGCATTTCAATGTTGCAACTTGCTGAAAACAGTCCACAGGTTTTCATAACATCTCGAATAAACATAACAGAAAAACATTTTTCATCCAGAGTGCTTCAAACATGATTTAGAGCTTGTTTATGGAAAAGTGCTTATTTCTGCATTCAATGTTGCAACTTGCTGAAAACTGTCCACGGTGTTCATTTCATCTCAACTAGACACAGCACAGCAAAAATTGGACATCCAGAGTGCATCAAACATGATTTAGAGCTTGTTTATGGAAAAGTGCTTATTTCTGCATTTCAATGTTGCAACTTGCTGAAAACTGTCCACGGTGTTCATTTCATCTCACGCTAGACACAGCACAGCAAAAAATGGACATCCAGAGTGCATCAAACATGATTTAGAGCTTGTTTATGGAAAAGTGCTTATTTCTGCATTTCAATGTTGCAACTTGCTGAAAACAGTCCACAGTGGTTTTCATAATCATCTAGAAAAGAATACAGCAAAACATTGGACATCCAGAGTGCATCAAACATGATTTAGAGCTTGTTTATGGAAAAGTGCTTATTTCTGCATTTCAATGTTGTCAACTTGCAACTTGCTGAAAACTGCCACGGTGTTCATTTCATCTCAACTAGACACAGCACAGCAAAAATTGACATCCAGAGTGCTTCAAACATGATTTAGAGCTTGTTTATGGAAAAGTGCTTATTTCTGCATTTCAATGTTGCAACTTGCTGAAAACTGTCCACGGTGTTCATTTCATCTCAACTAGACACAGCACAGCAAAAATTGGACATCCAGAGTGCATCAAACATGATTTAGAGCTTGTTTATGGAAAAGTGCTTATTTCTGCATTTCAATGTTGCAACTTGCTGAAAACAGTCTACAGTGTTTTCATAACATCTCGAATAAACATAACAAAAAAAATTTTTCATCCAGAGTGCATCAAACATGATTTAGAGCTTGTTTATGGAAAAGTGCTTATTTCTGCATTTCAATGTTGCAACTTGCTGAAAACTGTCCACGGTGTTCATTTAATCTCAACTAGACACAGCACAGCAAAAATTGGACATCCAGAGTGCATCAAACATGATTTAGAGCTTGTTTATGGAAAAGTGCTTATTTCTGCATTT